>NW_026539137.1:0-12378 GCF_027791375.1 Indicator indicator | reverse complement strand
TTTCTGCATTTAGTATCCCATTTCCTGCACTTAGTATCCCCTTTACTGCATTTAGTATCCCCTTTACTGCACTTAGTATCCCCTTACTGCATTTAGTATCCCCTCTTCAGTGTTTAGTATCCCCTTTCTGCATTTAGCATCCCTCTTCAGTGTTTAGTATCCCATTTCTGCATTTAGTATCCCCTTTCCTGCACGTAGTATTCCCTTTACTTCATTTAGTATCCCCTTTACTGCACTTAGTATCCCCTTTCTGCATTTAGCATCCCTCTTCAGTGTTAGTATCCCCTTTCTGCATTTAGCATCCCTCTTCAGTGTTTAGTATCCCCTTTCTGCATTTAGTATCCCATTTCCTGCACTCAGTATCCCCTTTCCTGCACTTAGTATTCCCTTTCCTGCACTTAGTATCCTCTTTACTGCATTTAGCATCCCCTCTTCAGTGTTTAGTATCCCATTTCTGCATTTAGTATCCCCTCTTCAGTGTCTAATATCCCCTTTCTGCATTTAGCAACCCCTCTTCAGTGTTTAGTATCCCCTTTCTGCATTTAGTATCCCCTCTTCAGTGTTTAGTATCCCCTTTCTGCATTTAGTATTCCCTTTACTGCACTTAGTATCCCCTTTACTGCACTTAGTATCCCCTTTCTCCATTTAGCATCCCCTCTTCAGTGTTTAGTATCCCATTTCTGCATTTAGTATCCCATTTCCTGCACTTAGTATCCCCTTTCTGCATTTAGTATCCCCTTTCTACATTTAGTATCCCCTTTCTGCATTTAGTATCCCTTTCTGCATTTAGTATCCCTTTCCTGCATTTAGTATCCCTTTCCTGCATTTAGTATCCCCTTTCTGCATTTAGCATCCCTCTTCAGTGTTTAGTATCCCATTTCTGCATTTAGTATCCCATTTCCTGCACTTAGTATCCCCTTTCTGCATTTAGTATCCCCTTTCTGCATTTAGTATCCCCTCTTCAGTGTTTAGTATCCCTTTCTGCATTTAGCATCCCCTCTTCAGTGTTTAGTATCCCCTTTCTGCATTTAGTATCCCTTTCCTGCACTTAGTATCCCCTTTCTGCATTTAGTATCCCCTTTCCTGCACTTAGTATCCCCTTTCTGCATTTAGCATCCCCTATCAGTGTTTAGTATCCCATTTCTGCATTTAGTATCCCATTTCCTGCACTCAGTATCCCCTTTCCTGCATTTAGTATCCCCTTTCCTGCACTTAGAATCCCATCTTCAGTGTTTAGTATCCCCTTTCTGCATTTAGTATTCCCTTTTCTGCATTTAGTATCCCATTTCCTGCACTTAGTATCCCCTTTACTGCATTTAGTATCCCCTTTACTGCACTTAGTATCCCCTCTACTGCATTTAGTATCCCTCTCAGTTTAGTATCCCCTTTCTGCATTTAGCATCCCCTCTTCAGTGTTTAGTATCCCATTTCTGCATTTAGTATCCCATTTCCTGCACTTAGTATCCCTTTACTGCATTTAGTATCCCCTTTCTGCATTTAGCATCCCCTGATCAGTGTTTAGTATCCCCTTTCTGCATTTAGTATCCCATTTCCTGCACTTAGTATCCCCTTTCCTGCACTTAGTATCCCTTTCCTGCACTTAGTATCCCCTTTACTGCATTTAGTATCCCCTCTTCAGTGTTTAGTATCCCATTTCTGCAGTTAGCATCCCCTCTTCAGTGTTTAGTATACCCTTTCTGCATTTAGTATTCCCTTTTCTGCATTTAGTATCCCCTTTCCTGCACTTAGTATTCCCTTTCCTGCACTTAGTATCCCCTTTACTGCATTTAGTATCCCCTTTACTGCACTTAGTATCCCCTTTCTGCATTTAGCATCCCCTGATCAGTGTTTAGTATCCCATTTCTGCACTCAGTATCCCCTTTCCTGCACTTAGTATTTCCTTTCCTGCACTTAGTATCCCCTTTACTGCACTTAGTATCCCCTTTCTCCATTTAGCATCCCCTCTTCAGTGTTTAGTATCCCATTTCTGCATTTAGTATCCCATTTCCTGCACTCAGTATCCCCTTTCCTGCACTTAGTATTTCCTTTCCTGCACTTAGTATCCCCTTTACTGCACTTAGTATCCCCTTTCTACATTTAGCATCCCCTCTTCAGTGTTTAGTATCCCATTTCTGCATTTAGTATCCCATTTCCTGCACTTAGTATCCCTTTACTGCATTTAGTATCCCCTTTCCTGCATTTAGTATCCCCTTTCTGCATTTAGCATCCCTCTTCAGTGTTTAGTATCCCCTTTCTGCATTTAGTATCCCTTTTCCTGCACTTAGTATCCCCTTTCCTGCACTTAGTATCCCTTTCCTGCACTTAGTATCCCCTTTACTGCATTTAGTATCCCCTTTCTGCATTTAGTATCCCTCTTCAGTGTTTAGTATCCCCTTTCTCCATTTAGCATCCCCTCTTCAGTGTTTAGTATCCCATTTCTGCATTTAGTATCCCATTTCCTGCACTTAGTATCCCCTTTACTGCATTTAGAATCCCCTTTCTACATTTAGCATCCCCTCTTCAGTGTTTAGTATCCCATTTCTGCATTTAGTATCCCATTTCCTGCACTAAGTATCCTCTCTACTGCATTTAGTATCCCCTTTCTGCATTTATCATCCCCTCTTCAGTGTTTAGTATCCCCTTTCTGCATTTAGTATCCCATTTCCTGCATTTATTATCCCCTTTCCTGCACTTAGTATACCCTTTCCTGCATTTAGTATTCCCTTTTCTGCATTTAGTATCCCCTCTTCAGTGTTTAGTATACCATTTCTGCAGTTAGCATCCCTCTTCAGTGTTTAGTATCCCTTTCTGCATTTAGTATTCCCTTTTCTGCATTTAGTATCCCCTTTCCTGCACTTAGTATTCCCTTTCCTGCACTTAGTATCCCCTTTACTGCATTTAGTATCCCCTTTCAGTGTCTTAGTATCCCCTTTCTGCATTTAGCATCCCTCTTCAGTGTTTAGTATCCCATTTCTGCATTTAGTATCCCTTTCCTGCACTTAGTATCCCCTTTACTGCATTTAGTATCCCCTTTCATGTTTAGTATCCCCTTTCTGCATTTAGCATCCCTCTTCAGTGTTTAGTATCCCCTTTCTGCATTTAGTATCCCATTTCCTGCACTCAGTATCCCCTTTCCTGCACTTAGTATCCCCTTTCCTGCACTTAGTATCCCCTTTACTGCATTTAGTATCCCCTCTTCAGTGTTTAGTATCCCCTTTCTGCATTTAGTATTCCCTTTTCTGCATTTAGTATCCCCTTTCCTGCACTTAGTATCCCTTTCCTGCATTTAGTATCCCCTTTGCTGCATTTAGTATCCCCTTTACTGCACTTAGTATCCCCTTTCTGCATTTAGCATCCCCTATCAGTGTTTAGTATCCCATTTCTGCATTTAGTATCCCATTTCCTGCACTTAGTATCCCTTTCCTGCATTTAGTATCCCCTTTCTGCATTTAGAATCCCTCTTCAGTGTTTAGTATCCCCTTTCTGCATTTAGTATCCCATTTCCTGCACTTAGTATCCCTTTACTGCATTTAGTATCCCTTTACTGCACTTAGTATCCCCTTTACTGCATTTAGTATCCCCTCTTCAGTGTTTAGTATCCCTTTCTGCATTTAGCATCCCTCTTCATGTTTAGTATCCCTTTCTGCATTTAGTATCCCTTTCCTGCACTTAGTATCCCCTTTCTGCATTTAGTATCCCTTTCAGTGTTAGTATCCCCTTTCTGCATTTAGCATCCCTTTCAGTGTTTAGTATCCCTTTCTGCATTTAGTATCCCCTTTCCTGCACTTAGTATCCCCTTTCTGCATTTAGCATCCCCTGATCAGTGTTTAGTATCCCATTTCTGCATTTAGTATCCCATTTCTGCATTTAGTATCCCATTTCCTGCACCTAGTATCCCCTTAACTGCATTTAGTATCCCCTTTACTGCACTTAGTATCCCCTTACTGCATTTAGTATCCCCTTTCAGTGTTAGTATCCCCTTTCTGCATTTAGCATCCCCTCTTCAGTGTTTAGTATCCCTTTCTGCATTTAGTATCCCATTTCCTGCACTTAGTATCCCCTTTCTGCATTAGTATCCCTTTCCTGCACTTAGTATCCCCTTTCTGCATTTAGTATCCCCTCTTCAGTGTCTAATATCCCCTTTCTGCATTTAGCACAACCTCTTCAGTGTTTAGTATCCCCTTTCTGCATTTAGTATTCCCTTTACTGCACTTAGTATCCCCTCTACTGCATTTAGTATCCCCTCTTCAGTGTTTAGTATCCCCTTTCTACATTTAGCATCCCCTCTTCAGTGTTTAGTATCCCATTTCTGCATTTAGTATCCCATTTCCTGCACTTAGTATCATCTTTACTGCATTTAGTATCCCCTTTCCTGCATTTAGTCTCCCATTTCTGCATTTAGCATCCCCTATTCAGTGTTTAGTATCCCCTTTCTGCATTTAGTATCCAATTTCCTGCACTCAGTATCCCCTTTCCTGCACTTAGTATCCCCTTTCCTGCACTTAGTATCCCCTTTCTGCAGTTAGCATCCCCTCTTCAGTGTTTAGTATCCCCTTTCTGCATTTAGTATTCCCTTTTCTGCATTTAGTATCCCCTTTCCTGCACTTAGTATTCCCTTTCCTGCACTTAGTGTCCCCTTTGCTGCATTTAGTATCCCCTTTACTGCACTTAGTATCCCCTTTCTGCATTTAGCATCCCCTGATCAGTGTTTAGTATCCCATTTCTGCATTTAGTATCCCATTTCCTGCACTCAGTATCCCCTTTCCTGCATTTAGTATCCCCTTTCCTGCACTTAGAATCCCATCTTCAGTGTTTAGTATCCCCTTTCTGCATTTAGTATTCCCTTTTCTGCATTTAGTATCCCATTTCCTGCACTTAGTATCCCCTTTACTGCATTTAGTATCCCCTTTACTGCACTTAGTATCCCCTCTACTGCATTTAGTATCCCCTCTTCAATGTTTAGTATCCCCTTTCTACATTTAGCATCCCTCTTCAGTGTTTAGTATCCCATTTCTGCATTTAGTATCCCATTTCCTGCACTTAGTATCCCCTTTCTACATTTAGTATCCCCTTTCCTGCACTTAGTATCCCCTTTCTCCATTTAGCATCCCCTCTTCAGTGTTCAGTATCCCCTTTCTCCATTTAGCATCCCCTCTTCAGTGTTTAGTATCCCATTTCTGCATTTAGTATCCCATTTCCTGCACTCAGTATCCCCTTTCCTGCATTTAGTATCCCCTTTCCTGCACTTAGTATCCCATCTTCAGTGTTTAGTATCCCCTTTCTGCATTTAGCATCCCTCTTCAGTGTTTAGTATCCCTTTCTGCATTTAGTATCCCTTTCCTGCACTTAGTATCCCCTTTACTGCATTTAGTATCCCCTTTACTGCACTTAGTATCCCCTTTACTGCATTTAGTATCCCCTCTTCAGTGTTTAGTATCCCCTTTCTGCATTTAGCATCCCTCTTCAGTGTTTAGTATCCCATTTCTGCATTTAGTATCCCATTTCCTGCACTTAGTATCCCCTTTCCTGCATTTAGTATCCCCTTTCTGCATTTAGCATCCCTCTTCAGTGTTTAGTATCCCCTTTCTGCATTTAGTATCCCATTTCCTGCACTCAGTATCCCCTTTCCTTCACTTAGTATCCCCTTTACTGCATTTAGTATCCCCTCTTCAGTGTTTAGTATCCCATTTCTGCATTTAGCATCCCCTCTTCAGTGTTTAGTATCCCTTTCTGCATTTAGTATTCCCTTTTCTGCATTTAGTATCCCCTTTCCTGCACTTAGTATTCCCTTTCCTGCACTTAGTATCCCCTTTCTGCATTTAGTATCCCCTTTCAGTGCATTTAGTATCCCATTTCTGCATTTAGTATCCCATTTCCTGCACTGAGTATCCCCTTTCTTGCATTTAGTATCCCCTTTCTTGCACTTAGAATCCCATCTTCAGTGTTTAGTATCCCCTTTCTGCATTTAGTATTCCCTTTTCTGCATTTAGTATCCCATTTCCTGCACTTAGTATCCCATTTACTGCATTTAGTATCCCCTTTACTGCATTTAGTATCCCCTTACTGCATTTAGTATCCCTCTTCAGTGTTTAGTATCCCCTTTCTGCATTTAGCATCCCTCTTCAGTGTTTAGTATCCCATTTCTGCATTTAGTATCCCATTTCCTGCACTTAGTATCCCCTTTCCTGCATTTAGTATCCCCTTTCCTGCACTTAGAATCCCATCTTCAGTGTTTAGTATCCCCTTTCTGCATTTAGTATTCCCTTTTCTGCATTTAGTATCCCATTTCCTGCACTTAATATCCCCTTTACTGCATTTAGTATCCCCTTTACTGCACTTAGTATCCCCTCTACTGCATTTAGTATCCCCTCTTCAGTGTTTAGTATCCCCTTTCTGCATTTAGCATCCCCTCTTCAGTGTTTAGTATCCCATTTCTGCATTTAGTATCCCATTTCCTGCACTTAGTATCCTCTTTACTGCATTTAGTATCCCCTTTACTGCACTTAGTATCCCCTTTCTGCATTTAGTATCCCTCTTCAGTGTTTAGTATCCCCTTTCTGCATTTAGCATCCCCTCTTCAGTGTTTAGTATCCCTTTCTGCATTTAGTATCCCATTTCCTGCACTTAGTATCCCTTTCCTGCATTTAGTATCCCCTTTCCTGCACTTAGTATCCCTTTCCTGCACTTAGTATCCCCTTTCTGCATTTAGTATCCCTTTCTGCACTTAGTATCCCCTTTCTGCATTTAGCATCCCCTCTTCAGTGTTTAGTATCCCCTTTCTGCATTTAGTATCCCTTTTCTGCATTTAGTATCCCCTTTCCTGCACTTAGTATCCCTTTCCTGCATTTAGTATCCCCTTTACTGCATTTAGTATCCCCTTTACTGCACTTAGTATCCCTTTCTGCATTAGATCCCCTCTTCAGTGTTTAGTATCCCCTTTCTGCATTTAGTATCCCTTTCTGCATTTAGTATCCCTTTCCTGCATTTAGTATCCCCTTTCTGCATTTAGCATCCCCTCTTCAGTGTTTAGTATCCCATTTCTGCATTTAGTATCCCATTTCCTGCACTTAGTATCCCCTTTACTGCATTTAGTATCCCCTTTACTGCACTTAGTATCCCCTTTCTGCATTTAGTATCCCTCTTCAGTGTTTAGTATCCCCTTTCTCCATTTAGCATCCCCTCTTCAGTGTTTAGTATCCCATTTCTGCATTTAGTATCATAATTCCTGCACTTAGTATCGTCTTTACTGCATTTAGTATCCCCTTTCTACTTTTAGCATCCCCTCTTCAGTGTTTAGTATCCCATTTCTGCATTTAGTATCCAATTTCCTGCACTTAGTATCCCCTTTCCTGCACTTAGTATCCCCTTTACTGCATTTAGTATCCCCTCTTCAGTGTTTAGTATCCCATTTCTGCAGTTAGCATCTCCTCTTCAGTGTTTAGTATCCTCTTTCTGCATTTAGTATCCCCTCTTCAGCATTTAGTATCCCCTTTCCTGCACTTAGTATCCCTTTCCTGCACTTAGTATCCCCTTTCTGCATTTAGTATCCCCTTTCATGCTTTAGTATCCCATTTCTGCATTTAGTATCCCATTTCCTGCACTCAGTATCCCCTTTCCTGCATTTAGTATCCCCTTTCCTGCACTTAGAATCCCATCTTCAGTGTTTAGTATCCCCTTTCTGCATTTAGTATTCCCTTTTCTGCATTTAGTATCCCATTTCCTGCACTTAGTATCCCCTTTACTGCATTTAGTATCCCCTTTCAGTGTTTAGTATCCCTTTCTGCATTTAGCATCCCTCTTCAGTGTTTAGTATCCCCTTTCTGCATTTAGTATCCCTCTTCAGTGTTTAGTATCCCCTTTCTGCATTTAGTATCCCCTTTCCTGCATTTAGTATCCCCTTTCTGCACTTAGTATCCCTTTCCTGCACTTAGTATCCCCTTTACTGCATTTAGTATTCCCTCTTCAGTGTTTAGTATCCCCTTTCTACATTTAGCATCCCCTCTTCAGTGTTTAGTATCCCATTTCTGCATTTAGTATCCCATTTCCTGCACTTAGTATCCTCTTTACTGCATTTAGTATCCCTTTCCTGCATTTAGTATCCCCTTTCTGCATTTAGCATCCCCTCTTCAGTGTTTAGTATCCCCTTTCTGCATTTAGTATCCCATTTCCTGCACTCAGTATCCCCTTTCCTGCACTTAGTATTTCCTTTCCTGCACTTAGTATCCCCTTTACTGCATTTAGTATCCCCTCTTCAGTGTTTAGTATCCCTTTCTGCATTTAGCATCCCTCTTCAGTGTTTAGTATCCCTTTCTGCATTTAGTATCCCATTTCCTGCACTTAGTATCCCCTTTACTGCATTTAGTATCCCCTTTCTGCATTTAGCATCCCCTCTTCAGTGTTTAGTATCCCATTTCTGCATTTAGTATCCCATTTCCTGCACTTTGTATCCTCTTTACTGCATTTAGTATCCCCTTTCTGCATTTACCATCCCCTCTTCAGTGTTTAGTATCCCCTTTCTGCATTTAGTATCACATTTCCTGCACTCAGTATCCCCTTTCCTGCACTTAGTATTCCTTTCCTGCACTTAGTATCCCCTTTACTGCATTTAGTATCCCCTCTTCAGTGTTTAGTATCCCATTTCTGCAGTTAGCATCCCCTCTTCAGTGTTTAGTATACCCTTTCTGCATTTAGTATTCCCTTTTCTGCATTTAGTATCCCCTTTCCTGCACTTAGTATTCCCTTTCCTGCACTTAGTATCCCCTTTGCTGCATTTAGTATCCCCTTTACTGCACTTAGTATCCCCTTTCTGCATTTAGCATCCCCTGATCAGTGTTTAGTATCCCATTTCTGCATTTAGTATCCCATTTCCTGCACTTAGTATCCCCTTTCTGCATTTAGCATCCCCTTTCCTGCACTTTGAATCCCATCTTCAGTGTTTAGTATCCCCTTTCTGCATTTAGTATTCCCTTTTCTGCATTTAGTATCCCATTTCCTGCACTTAGTAACCCCTTTACTGCATTTAGTATCCCCTTTACTGCACTTAGTATCCCCTTTCTACATTTAGCATCTCCTCTTCAGTGTTTAGTATCCCTTTCTGCATTTAGTATCCCATTTCCTGCACTCAGTATCCCCTTTCCTGCACTTAGTATTTCCTTTCCTGCACTTAGTATCCCCTTTACTGCATTTAGTATCCCCTCTTCAGTGTTTAGTATCCCATTTCTGCAGTTAGCATCCCCTCTTCAGTGTTTAGTATCCCCTTTCTGCATTTAGTATCCCTCTTCAGTGTTAGTATCCCCTTTCTGCATTTACCAACCCCTCTTCAGTGTTTAGTATCCCCTTTCTGCATTTAGTATTCCCTTTACTGCACTTAGTATCCCCTCTACTGCATTTAGTATCCCCTCTTCAGTGTTTAGTATCCCCTTTCTACATTTAGCATCCCCTCTTCAGTGCATTTAGTATCCCATTTCCTGCACTTAGTATCCCTTTACTGCATTTAGTATCCCTTTCCTGCATTTAGTATCCCCTTTCTGCATTTAGCATCCCTATTCAGTGTTTAGTATCCCCTTTCTGCATTTAGTATCCAATTTCCTGCACTCAGTATCCCCTTTCCTGCACTTAGTATCCCCTTTCCTGCACTTAGTATTTCCTTTCCTGAACTTAGTATCCCCTTTACTGCATTTAGTATCCCCTCTTCAGTGTTTAGTATCCCATTTCTGCATTAGCATCCCCTTTCAGTGTTTAGTATCCCTTTCTGCATTTAGTATCCCTTTCTGCATTTAGTATCCCCTTTACTGCACTTAGTATCCCCTTTCTGCATTTAGCATTCCCTGATCAGTGTTTAGTATCCCATTTCTGCATTTAGTATCCCATTTCCTGCACTTAGTATCCTTTTTCTGCATTTAGCATCCCCTGATCAGTGTTTAGTATCCCCTTTCTGCATTTAGTATCCCTTTCTGCATTTAGTATCCCTTTCCTGCACTTAGTATCCCCTTTACTGCATTTAGTATCCCCTTTACTGCACTTAGTATCCCCTCTACTGCATTTAGTATCCCCTCTTCAGTGTTTAGTATCCCCTTTCTGCATTTAGTATCCCTTTCTGCATTTAGTATCCCTTTCCTGCACTTAGTATTCCCTTTCCTGCACTTAGTATCCCCTTTACTGCATTTAGTATCCCCTTTACTGCACTTAGTATCCCCTTTCTACATTTAGCATCCCCTCTTCAGTGTTTAGTATCCCATTTCTGCATTTAGTATCCCATTTCCTGCACTTAGTATCCCCTTTCCTGCATTTAGTATCCCCTTTCCTGCACTTAGAATCCCATCTTCAGTGTTTAGTATCCCCTTTCTGCATTTAGTATTCCCTTTTCTGCATTTAGTATCCCATTTCCTGCACTTAGTATCCCCTTTACTGCATTTAGTATCCCCTTTACTGCACTTAGTATCCCCTCTACTGCATTTAGTATCCCCTCTTCAGTGTTTAGTATACCCTTTCTGCTTTTAGTATACCCTTTCCTGCATTTAGTATCCCCTTTACTGCATTTAGGATCCCTTTCCTGCACTTAGTATCCCCTTTACTGCATTTAGCATCCCTCTTCAGTGTTTAGTATCCCTTTCTGCATTTAGTATCCCATTTACTGCACTTAGTATCCCCTTTCCTGCATTTAGTATCCCCTCTTCAGTGTTTAGTATCCCCTTTCTGCATTTAGTATTCCCTTTTCTGCATTTAGTATCCCATTTCCTGCACTTAGTATCCCCTTTACTGCATTTAGTATCCCCTTTACTGCACTTAGTATCCCCTTACTGCATTTAGTATCCCTCTTCAGTGTTTAGTATCCCCTTTCTCATTTAGCATCCCCTCTTCAGTGTTTAGTATCCCATTTCTGCATTTAGTATCCCATTTCCTGCACTTAGTATCCCTTTACTGCATTTAGTATCCCCTTTCTGCATTTACCATCCCCTCTTCAGTGTTTAGTATCCCCTTTCTGCATTTAGTATCACATTTCCTGCACTCAGTATCCCCTTTCCTGCACTTAGTATTTCCTTTTCTGCACTTAGTATCCCCTTTCCTGCACTTAGTATTTCCTTTTCTGCATTTAGTATCCCCTTTACTGCACTTAGTATCCCCTTTCTGCATTTAGCATCCCCTGATCAGTGTTTAGTATCCCATTTCTGCATTTAGTATCCCATTTCCTGCACTTAGTATCCCCTTTCCTGCATTTAGTATCCCCTTTCCTGCACTTAGAATCCCATCTTCAGTGTTTAGTATCCCCTTTCTGCATTTAGTATTCCCTTTTCTGCATTTAGTATCCCATTTCCTGCACTTAGTATCCCCTTTACTGCATTTAGTATCCCCTTTACTGCACTTAGTATCCCCTCTACTGCATTTAGTATCCCATTTCCTGCACTTAGTATCCCCTTTCTGCATTTAGCATCCCCTGATCAGTGTTTAGTATCCCCTTTCTGCATTTAGTATCCCATTTCCTGCACTCAGTATCCCCTTTCCTGCACTTAGTATTTCCTTTCCTGCACTTAGTATCCCCTTTACTGCATTTAGTATCCCCTCTTCAGTGTTTAGTATCCCATTTCTGCAGTTAGCATCCCTCTTCAGTGTTTAGTATCCCCTTTCTGCATTTAGTATCCCCTTTCTGCATTTAGTATCCCCTTTCTGCATTTAGCAACCCCTCTTCAGTGTTTAGTATCCCCCTTCTGCATTTAGTATTCCCTTTACTGCACTTAGTATCCCCTCTACTGCATTTAGTATCCCCTCTTCAGTTTTTCGTATCCCATTTCTACATTTAGCATGCCCTCTTCAGTGTTTAGTATCCCCTTTCTGCATTTAGTATCCCATTTCCTGCACTTAGTATCCTCTTTCTGCATTTAGCATCCCCTCTTCAGTGTTTAGTATCCCCTTTCTGCATTTAGTATCCCCTCTTCAGTGTTTAGTATCCCTTTCTGCATTTAGCATCCCTTTCTGTTAGTATCCCCTTTCTGCATTTAGTATCCCTTTACTGCACTTAGTATCCCCTTTACTGCATTTAGTATCCCCTCTTCAGTGTTTAGTATCCCATTTCTGCATTTAGCATCCCTCTTCAGTGTTTAGTATCCCTTTCTGCATTTAGTATTCCCTTTTCTGCATTTAGTATCCCCTTTCCTGCACTTAGTATCCCTTTCCTGCACTTAGTATCCCCTTTGCTGCATTTAGTATCCCCTTTACTGCACTTAGTATCCCCTTTCTGCATTTAGCATCCCCTGTCAGTGTTTAGTATCCCATTTCTGCATTTAGTATCCCATTTCCTGCACTTAGTATCCCCTTTCCTGCATTTAGTATCCCCTTTCCTGCACTTAGAATCCCATCTTCAGTGTTTAGTATCCCCTTTCT
>NW_026539136.1:0-12410 GCF_027791375.1 Indicator indicator | reverse complement strand
CTTTTTGCTTTTGCGCTTTTGCTTTTGCTCTTCTCCGTTTCCTTTGCCTTTCCTCTTTTCTTCTTTTTCCTTTTGCGCTTTTGCTTTTGCTCTTCTCCGTTTCCTTTGCCTTTCCTCTTTTCTTCTTTTTGCTTTTGCGCTTTTGCTTTTGCTCTTCTCCGTTTCCTTTGCCTTTCCTCTTTTCTTCTTTTTGCTTTTGCTCTTTTGCTGTTGCTCTTCTCCGTTTCCTTTGCCTTTCCTCTTTTCTTCTTTTTGCTTTTGCGCTTTTGCTTTTGCTCTTCTCCGTTTCCTTTGCCTTTCCTCTTTTCTTCTTTTTGCTTTTGCGCTTTTGCTTTTGCTCTTCTCCGTTTCCTTTGCCTTTCCTCTTTTCTTCTTTTTGCTTTTGCGCTTTTGCTTTTGCTCTTCTCCGTTTCCTTTGCCTTTCCTCTTTTCTTCTTTTTGCTTTTGCGCTTTTGCTTTTGCTCTTCTCCGTTTCCTTTGCCTTTCCTCTTTTCTTCTCTTTGCTTTTGCGCTTTTGCTTTTGCTCTTCTCCGTTTCCTTTGCCTTTCCTCTTTTCTTCTTTTTGCTTTTGCGCTTTTGCTTTTGCTCTTCTCCGTTTCCTTTGCCTTTCCTCTTTTCTTCTTTTTGCTTTTGCGCTTTTGCTTTTGCTCTTCTCCGTTTCCTTTGCCTTTCCTCTTTTCTTCTTTTTGCTTTTGCTCTTTTGCTTTCGCTCTTCTCCGTTTCCTTTGCCTTTCCTCTTTTCTTCTTTTTGCTTTTGCTCTTTTGCTTTTGCTCTTCTCCGTTTCCTTTGCCTTTCCTCTTTTCTTCTTTTTGCTTTTGCTCTTTTGCTTTCGCTCTTCTCCGTTTCCTTTGCCTTTCCTCTTTTCTTCTTTTTGCTTTTGCTCTTTTGCTTTTGCTCTTCTCCGTTTCCTTTGCCTTTCCTCTTTTCTTCTTTTTGCTTTTGCTCTTTTGCTTTTGCTCTTCTCCGTTTCCTTTGCCTTTCCTCTTTTCTTCTTTTTGCTTTTGCTCTTTTGCTTTTGCTCTTCTCCGTTTCCTTTGCCTTTCCTCTTTTCTTCTTTTTGCTTTTGCTCTTTTGCTTTTGCTCTTCTCCGTTTCCTTTGCCTTTCCTCTTTTCTTCTTTTTGCTTTTGCTCTTTTGCTTTCGCTCTTCTCCGTTTCCTTTGCCTTTCCTCTTTTCTTCTTTTTGCTTTTGCTCTTTTGCTTTTGCTTTTGCTCCTCTCCGTTTCCTTTGCCTTTCCTCTTTTCTTCTTTTTGCTTTTGCTCTTTTGCTTTTGCTTTTACTCTTCTCCGTTTCCTTTGCCTTTCCTCTTTTCTTCTTTTTGCTTTTGCTCTTTTGCTTTTGCTCTTCTCCGTTTCCTTTGCCTTTCCTCTTTTCTTCTTTTTGCTTTTGCTCTTTCGCTTTTGCTTTTGCTCTTCTCCGTTTCCTTTGCCTTTCCTCTTTTCTTCTTTTTGCTTTTTGCTCTTTCGCTTTTGCTTTTGCTCTTCTCCGTTTCCTTTGCCTTTCCTCTTTTCTTCTTTTTGCTTTTGCTCTTTCGCTTTTGCTTTTGCTCTTCTCCGTTTCCTTTGCCTTTCCTCTTTTCTTCTTTTTGCTTTTGCTCTTTCGCTTTTGCTTTTGCTCTTCTCCGTTTCCTTTGCCTTTCCTCTTTTCTTCTTTTTGCTTTTGCTCTTTCGCTTTTGCTTTTGCTCTTCTCCGTTTCCTTTGCCTTTCCTCTTTTCTTCTTTTTGCTTTTGGACTTTTGCTTTTGCTCTTCTCCGTTTCCTTTACCTTTCCTCTTTTCTTCTTTTTGCTTTTGCGCTTTTGCTTTTGCTCTTCTCCGTTTCCTTCGCCTTTCCTCTTTTCTTCTTTTTCCTTTTGCGCTTTTGCTTTTGCTCTTCTCCGTTTCCTTTGCCTTTCCTCTTTTCTTCTTTTTCCTTTTGCGCTTTTGCTTTTGCTCTTCTCCGTTTCCTTTGCCTTTCCTCTTTTCTTCTTTTTGCTTTTGCTCTTTTGCTTTTGCTCTTCTCCGTTTCCTTTGCCTTTCCTCTTTTCTTCTTTTTGCTTTTGCGCTTTTGCTTTTGCTCTTCTCCGTTTCCTTTGCCTTTCCTCTTTTCTTCTTTTTGCTTTCGCGCTTTTGCTTTTGCTCTTCTCCGTTTCCTTTGCCTTTCCTCTTTTCTTCTTTTTGCTTTCGCGCTTTTGCTTTTGCTCTTCTCCGTTTCCTTTGCCTTTCCTCTTTTCTTCTGTTTGCTTTTGCGCTTTTGCTTTTGCTCTTCTCCGTTTCCTTTGCCTTTCCTCTTTTCTTCTCTTTGCTTTTGCGCTTTTGCTTTTGCTCTTCTCCGTTTCCTTTGCCTTTCCTCTTTTCTTTTTGCTTTTGGGCTTTTGCTTTTGCTCTTCTCCGTTTCCTTTGCCTTTCCTCTTTTCTTCTTTTTCCTTTTGCGCTTTTGCTTTCGCACTTCTCCGTTTCCTTTGCCTTTCCTCTTTTCTTCTTTTTGCTTTTGCTCTTTTGCTTTTGCTCTTCTCCGTTTCCTTTGCCTTTCCTCTTTTCTTCTTTTTGCTTTTGCTCTTTTGCTTTCGCTCTTCTCCGTTTCCTTTGCCTTTCCTCTTTTCTTCTTTTTGCTTTTCCTCTTTTGCTTTTGCTCTTCTCCGTTTCCTTTGCCTTTCCTCTTTTCTTCTTTTTGCTTTTGCTCTTTTGCTTTTGCTCTTCTCCGTTTCCTTTGCCTTTCCTCTTTTCTTCTTTTTGCTTTTGCTCTTTCGCTTTTGCTCTTCTCCGTTTCCTTTGCCTTTCCTCTTTTCTTCTTTTTGCTTTTGCTCTTTTGCTTTTGCTCTTCTCCGTTTCCTTTGCCTTTCCTCTTTTCTTCTTTTTGCTTTTGCTCTTTTGCTTTCGCTCTTCTCCGTTTCCTTTGCCTTTCCTCTTTTCTTCTTTTTGCTTTTGCGCTTTTGCTTTTGCTTTTGCTCTTTTCCGTTTCCTTTGCCTTTCCTCTTTTCTTCTTTTTGCTTTTGCTCTTTCGCTTTTGCTTTTGCTCTTCTCCGTTTCCTTTGCCTTTCCTCTTTTCTTCTTTTTGCTTTCGCTCTTTCGCTTTTGCTTTTGCTCTTCTCCGTTTCCTTTGCCTTTCCTCTTTTCTTCTTTTTCCTTTCGCGCTTTTGCTTTTGCTTTTGCTCTTCTCCGTTTCCTTTGCCTTTCCTCTTTTCTTCTTTTTCCTTTTGCGCTTTTGCTCTTCTCCGTTTCCTTTGCCTTTCCTCTTTTCTTCTTTTTGCTTTTCCTCTTTCGCTTTTGCTTTTGCTCTTCTCCGTTTCCTTTGCCTTTCCTCTTTTCCTCTTTTTGATTTTTCTCTTTTGCTTTTGCTTTTGCTCTTCTCCGTTTCCTTTGCCTTTCCTCTTTTCTTCTTTTTGCTTTTGCTCTTTTGCTTTTGCTCTTCTCCGTTTCCTTTGCCTTTCCTCTTTTCTTCTTTTTCCTTTTGCGCTTTTGCTTTTGCTCTTCTCCGTTTCCTTTGCCTTTCCTCTTTTCTTCTTTTTGCTTTTGCTGCTTTTGCTTTTGCTCTTCTCCGTTTCCTTTGCCTTTCCTCTTTTCTTCTTTTTGCTTTTGCTCTTTTGCTTTTGCTCTTCTCCGTTTCCTTTGCCTTTCCTCTTTTCTTCTTTTTGCTTTTGCGCTTTTGCTTTTGCTCTTCTCCGTTTCCTTTGCCTTTCCTCTTTTCTTCTTTTTGCTTTTGCGCTTTTGCTTTTGCTCTTCTCCGTTTCCTTTGCCTTTCCTCTTTTCTTCTTTTTGCTTTTGCTCTTTTGCTTTTGCTCTTCTCCGTTTCCTTTGCCTTTCCTCTTTTCTTCTTTTTGCTTTTGCTCTTTTGCTTTTGCTTTTGCTCTTCTCCGTTTCCTTTGCCTTTCCTCTTTTCTTCTTTTTGCTTTTGCTCTTTTGCTTTTGCTTTTGCTCTTCTCCGTTTCCTTTGCCTTTCCTCTTTTCTTCTTTTTGCTTTCGCTCTTTTGCTTTTGCTTTTGCTCTTCTCCGTTTCCTTTGCCTTTCCTCTTTTCTTCTTTTTGCTTTTGCTCTTTTTCTTTTGCTTTTGCTCTTTTTCTTTTCTTTTGCTCTTCTCCGTTTCCTTTGCCTTTCCTCTTTTCTTCTTTTTGCTTTTGCTCTTTTGCTTTTGCTTTTGCTCTTCTCCGTTTCCTTTGCCTTTCCTCTTTTCTTCTTTTTGCTTTTGCTCTTTTGCTTTTGCTTTTGCTCTTCTCCGTTTCCTTCGCCTTTCCTCTTTTCTTCTTTTTGCTTTCGCGCTTTTGCTTTTGCTCTTCTCCGTTTCCTTTGCCTTTCCTCTTTTCTTCTTTTTGCTTTTGCTCTTTTGCTTTTGCTCTTCTCCGTTTCCTTTGCCTTTCCTCTTTTCTTCTTTTTGCTTTTGCTCTTTTCTTTTGCTTTTGCTCTTTTCTTTTTCTTTTGCTCTTCTCCGTTTGCTTTGCCTTTCCTCTTTTCTTCTTTTTGCTTTTGCTCTTTTGCTTTTGCTTTTGCTCTTCTCCGTTTCCTTTGCCTTTCCTCTTTTCTTCTTTTTGCTTTTGTCTTTTGCTTTTGCTTTTGCTCTTCTCCGTTTCCTTTGCCTTTCCTCTTTTCTTCTTTTTGCTTTTGCACTTTTGCTTTTGCTCTTCTCCGTTTCCTTTGCCTTTCCTCTTTTCTTCTTTTTCCTTTTGCGCTTTTGCGTTTGCTCTTCTCCGTTTCCTTTGCCTTTCCTCTTTTCTTCTTTTTCCTTTTGCGCTTTTGCTTTCGCTCTTCTCCGTTTCCCTTGCCTTTCCTCTTTTCTTCTTTTTGCTTTTGCGCTTTTGCTTTCGCTCTTCTCCGTTTCCTTTGCCATTCCTCTTTTCTTCTTTTTCCTTTTGCGCTTTTGCTTTTGCTCTTCTCCGTATCCTTTGCCTTTCCTCTTTTCTTCTTTTTGCTTTTGCTCTTTTGCTTTCGCTCTTCTCCGTTTCCTTTGCCTTTCCTCTTTTCTTCTTTTTGCTTTTGCTCTTTTGCTTTCGCTCTTCTCCGTTTCCTTTGCCTTTCCTCTTTTCTTCTTTTTGCTTTTGCTCTTTTGCTTTCGCTCTTCTCCGTTTCCTTTGCCTTTCCTCTTTTCTTCTTTTTGCTTTTGCTCTTTTGCTTTCGCTCTTCTCCGTTTCCTTTGCCTTTCCTCTTTTCTTCTTTTTGCTTTTGCTCTTTTGCTTTTGCTCTTCTCCGTTTCCTTTGCCTTTCCTCTTTTCTTCTTTTTGCTTTTGCTCTTTTGCTTTTGCTCTTCTCCGTTTCCTTTGCCTTTCCTCTTTTCTTCTTTTTGCTTTTGCTCTTTTGCTTTTGCTCTTCTCCGTTTCCTTTGCCTTTCCTCTTTTCTTCTTTTTGCTTTTGCTCTTTTGCTTTTGCTCTTCTCCGTTTCCTTTGCCTTTCCTCTTTTCTTCTTTTTGCTTTTGCTCTTTTGCTTTTGCTCTTCTCCGTTTCCTTTGCCTTTCCTCTTTTCTTCTTTTTGCTTTTGCTCTTTTGCTTTTGCTCTTCTCCGTTTCCTTTGCCTTTCCTCTTTTCTTCTTTTTGCTTTTGCTCTTTTGCTTTTGCTCTTCTCCGTTTCCTTTGCCTTTCCTCTTTTCTTCTTTTTGCTTTTGCTCTTTTGCTTTTGCTTTTGCTCTTCTCCGTTTCCTTTGCCTTTCCTCTTTTCTTCTTTTTGCTTTTGCTCTTTTGCTTTTGCTCTTCTCCGTTTCCTTTGCCTTTCCTCTTTTCTTCTTTTTGCTTTTGCTCTTTTGCTTTTGCTTTTGCTCTTCTCCGTTTCCTTTGCCTTTCCTCTTTTCTTCTTTTTGCTTTTGCTCTTTTGCTTTTGCTCTTCTCCGTTTCCTTTGCCTTTCCTCTTTTCTTCTTTTTGCTTTTGCTCTTTTGCTTTTGCTTTTGCTCTTCTCCGTTTCCTTTGCCTTTCCTCTTTTCTTCTTTTTGCTTTTGCTCTTTTGCTTTTGCTCTTCTCCGTTTCCTTTGCCTTTCCTCTTTTCTTCTTTTTGCTTTTGCTCTTTTTGCTTTTGCTCTTCTCCGTTTCCTTTGCCTTTCCTCTTTTCTTCTTTTTGCTTTTGCTCTTTTTGCTTTTGCTCTTCTCCGTTTCCTTTGCCTTTCCTCTTTTCTTCTTTTTGCTTTTGCTCTTTTTGCTTTTGCTCTTCTCCGTTTCCTTTGCCTTTCCTCTTTTCTTCTTTTTGCTTTTGCTCTTTTTTGCTTTTGCTCTTCTCCGTTTCCTTTGCCTTTCCTCTTTTCTTCTTTTTGCTTTTGCTCTTTTGCTTTTGCTCTTCTCCGTTTCCTTTGCCTTTCCTCTTTTCTTCTTTTTGCTTTTGCTCTTTTTGCTTTTGCTCTTCTCCGTTTCCTTTGCCTTTCCTCTTTTCTTCTTTTTGCTTTTGCTCTTTTTGCTTTTGCTCTTCTCCGTTTCCTTTGCCTTTCCTCTTTTCTTCTTTTTGCTTTTGCTCTTTTGCTTTTGCTCTTCTCCGTTTCCTTTGCCTTTCCTCTTTTCTTCTTTTTGCTTTTGCTCTTTGCTTTTGCTTTTGCTCTTCTCCGTTTCCTTTGCCTTTCCTCTTTTCTTCTTTTTGCTTTCGCGCTTTTGCTTTTGCTTTTGCTCTTCTCCGTTTCCTTTGCCTTTCCTCTTTTCTTCTTTTTGCTTTTGCTCTTTTGCTTTTGCTCTTCTCCGTTTCCTTTGCCTTTCCTCTTTTCTTCTTTTTGCTTTTGCTCTTTGCTTTTGCTTTTGCTCTTCTCCGTTTCCTTTGCCTTTCCTCTTTTCTTCTTTTTGCTTTTGCTCTTTTGCTTTTGCTTTTGCTCTTCTCCGTTTCCTTTGCCTTTCCTCTTTTCTTCTTTTTGCTTTTGCTCTTTTGCTTTTGCTCTTCTCCGTTTCCTTTGCCTTTCCTCTTTTCTTCTTTTTGCTTTTGCGCTTTTGCTTTTGCTCTTCTCCGTTTCCTTTGCCTTTCCTCTTCTCTTCTTTTTGCTTTTGCTCTTTTGCTTTTGCTTTTGCTCTTCTCCGTTTCCTTTGCCTTTCCTCTTTTCTTCTTTTTGCTTTTGCTCTTTTGCTTTTGCTCTTCTCCGTTTCCTTTGCCTTTCCTCTTTTCTTCTTTTTCCTTTTGCGCTTTTGCTTTTGCTCTTCTCCGTTTCCTTTGCCTTTCCTCTTTTCTTCTTTTTCCTTTTGCGCTTTTGCTTTTGCTCTTCTCCGTTTCCTTCGCCTTTCCTCTTTTCTTCTTTTTGCTTTTGCTCTTTTGCTTTTGCTCTTCTCCGTTTCCTTCGCCTTTCCTCTTTCCTTCTTTTTGCTTTTGCTCTTTTGCTTTTGCTTTTGCTCTTCTCCGTTTCCTTCGCCTTTCCCCTTTTCTTCTTTTTGCTTTTGCTCTTTTGCTTTTGCTTTTGCTCTTCTCCGTTTCCTTCGCCTTTCCTCTTTTCTTCTTTTTGCTTTCGCTCTTTTCTTTTTCTTTTGCTCTTCTCCGTTTCCTTTGCCTTTCCTCTTTTCTTCTTTTTGCTTTTGCTCTTTTCTTTTGCTTTTGCTCTTTTCTTTTCTTTGCTTTCCGTTTCCTTTGCCTTTCCTCTTTTCTTCTTTTTGCTTTTGCTCTTTTGCTTTTGCTTTTGCTCTTCTCCGTTTCCTTTGCCTTTCCTCTTTTCTTCTTTTTGCTTTTGGTCTTTTGCTTTTGCTTTTGCTCTTCTCCGTTTCCTTTGCCTTTCCTCTTTTCTTGTTTTTGCTTTCGCGCTTTTGCTTTTGCTCTTCTCCGTTTCCTTTGCCTTTCCTCTTTTCTTCTTTTTGCTTTCGCTCTTTTTCTTTTGCTCTTCTCCGTTTCCTTTGCCTTTCCTCTTTTCTTCTTTTTGCTTTTGCTCTTTTGTTTTTGCTTTTGCTCTTTTTCTTTTCTTTTGCTCTTCTCCGTTTGCTTTGCCTTTCCTCTTTTCTTCTTTTTGCTTTTGCTCTTTTGCTTTTGCATTTGCTCTTCTCCGTTTCCTTTGCCTTTCCTCTTTTCTTCTTTTTGCTTTTGGTCTTTTGCTTTTGCTTTTGCTCTTCTCCGTTTCCTTTGCCTTTCCTCTTTTCTTCTTTTTGCTTTTGCTTTTGCTCTTCTCCGTTTCCTTTGCCTTTCCTCTTTTCTTCTTTTTGCTTTTGCGCTTTTGCGTTTGCTCTTCTCCGTTTCCTTTGCCTTTCCTCTTTTCTTCTTTTTCCTTTTGCGCTTTTGCTTTCGCTCTTCTCCGTTTCCCTTGCCTTTCCTCTTTACTTCTTTTTGCTTTTGCGCTTTTGCTTTCGCTCTTCTCCGTTTCCTTTGCCTTTCCTCTTTTCTTCTTTTTCCTTTTGCGCTTTTGCTTTCGCTCTTCTCCGTTTCCTTTGCCTTTCCTCTTTTCTTCTTTTTGCTTTTCCTCTTTTGCTTTCGCTCTTCTCCGTTTCCTTTGCCTTTCCTCTTTTCTTCTTTTTGCTTTTGCTCTTTTGCTTTCGCTCTTCTCCGTTTCCTTTGCCTTTCCTCTTTTCTTCTTTTTGCTTTTGCTCTTTTGCTTTCGCTCTTCTCCGTTTCCTTTGCCTTTCCTCTTTTCTTCTTTTTGCTTTTGCTCTTTTGCTTTTGCTCTTCTCCGTTTCCTTTGCCTTTCCTCTTTTCTTCTTTTTGCTTTTGCTCTTTTGCTTTTGCTCTTCTCCGTTTCCTTTGCCTTTCCTCTTTTCTTCTTTTTGCTTTTGCTCTTTTGCTTTTGCTCTTCTCCGTTTCCTTTGCCTTTCCTCTTTTCTTCTTTTTGCTTTTGCTCTTTTGCTTTTGCTCTTCTCCGTTTCCTTTGCCTTTCCTCTTTTCTTCTTTTTGCTTTTGCTCTTTTGCTTTTGCTCTTCTCCGTTTCCTTTGCCTTTCCTCTTTTCTTCTTGTTGCTTTTGCTCTTTTGCTTTTGCTTTTGCTCTTCTCCGTTTCCTTTGCCTTTCCTCTTTTCTTCTTTTTGCTTTTGCTCTTTTGCTTTTGCTCTTCTCCGTTTCCTTTGCCTTTCCTCTTTTCTTCTTTTTGCTTTTGCTCTTTTGCTTTTGCTTTTGCTCTTCTCCGTTTCCTTTGCCTTTCCTCTTTTCTTCTTTTTGCTTTTGCTCTTTTGCTTTTGCTCTTCTCCGTTTCCTTTGCCTTTCCTCTTTTCTTCTTTTTGCTTTTGCTCTTTTGCTTTTGCTTTTGCTCTTCTCCGTTTCCTTTGCCTTTCCTCTTTTCTTCTTTTTGCTTTTGCTCTTTTGCTTTTGCTCTTTTCCGTTTCCTTTGCCTTTCCTCTTTTCTTCTTTTTGCTTTTGCTCTTTTTGCTTTTGCTCTTCTCCGTTTCCTTTGCCTTTCCTCTTTTCTTCTTTTTGCTTTTGCTCTTTTTTGCTTTTGCTCTTCTCCGTTTCCTTTGCCTTTCCTCTTTTCTTCTTTTTGCTTTTGCTCTTTTTGCTTTTGCTCTTCTCCGTTTCCTTTGCCTTTCCTCTTTTCTTCTTTTTGCTTTTGCTCTTTTTGCTTTTGCTCTTCTCCGTTTCCTTTGCCTTTCCTCTTTTCTTCTTTTTGCTTTTGCTCTTTTGCTTTTGCTCTTCTCCGTTTCCTTTGCCTTTCCTCTTTTCTTCTTTTTGCTTTTGCTCTTTTTGCTTTTGCTCTTCTCCGTTTCCTTTGCCTTTCCTCTTTTCTTCTTTTTGCTTTTGCTCTTTTTGCTTTTGCTCTTCTCCGTTTCCTTTGCCTTTCCTCTTTTCTTCTTTTTGCTTTTGCTCTTTTTGCTTTTGCTCTTCTCCGTTTCCTTTGCCTTTCCTCTTTTCTTCTTTTTGCTTTTGCTCTTTTTGCTTTTGCTCTTCTCCGTTTCCTTTGCCTTTCCTCTTTTCTTCTTTTTGCTTTTGCTCTTTTTGCTTTTGCTCTTCTCCGTTTCCTTTGCCTTTCCTCTTTTCTTCTTTTTGCTTTTGCGCTTTTGCTTTTGCTCTTCTCCGTTTCCTTTGCCTTTCCTCTTTTCTTCTTTTTGCTTTTGCTCTTTTGCTTTTGCTCTTCTCCGTTTCCTTTGCCTTTCCTCTTTTCTTCTTTTTGCTTTTGCTCTTTTGCTTTTGCTCTTCTCCGTTTCCTTTGCCTTTCCTCTTTTCTTCTTTTTGCTTTTGCTCTTTTGCTTTTGCTCTTCTCCGTTTCCTTTGCCTTTCCTCTTTTCTTCTTTTTGCTTTTGCTCTTTTGCTTTTGCTCTTCTCCGTTTCCTTTGCCTTTCCTCTTTTCTTCTTTTTGCTTTTGCTCTTTTGCTTTTGCTCTTCTCCGTTTCCTTTGCCTTTCCTCTTTTCTTCTTTTTGCTTTTGCTCTTTTGCTTTTGCTTTTGCTCTTCTCCGTTTCCTTTGCCTTTCCTCTTTTCTTCTTTTTGCTTTTGCTCTTTTGCTTTTGCTTTTGCTCTTCTCCGTTTCCTTTGCCTTTCCTCTTTTCTTCTTTTTGCTTTTGCTCTTTGCTTTTGCTTTTGCTCTTCTCCGTTTCCTTTGCCTTTCCTCTTTTCTTCTTTTTGCTTTTGCTCTTTTGCTTTTGCTTTTGCTCTTCTCCGTTTCCTTTGCCTTTCCTCTTTTCTTCTTTTTGCTTTTGCTCTTTTGCTTTTGCTCTTCTCCGTTTCCTTTGCCTTTCCTCTTTTCTTCTTTTTGCTTTTGCTCTTTTGCTTTTGCTTTTGCTCTTCTCCGTTTCCTTTGCCTTTCCTCTTTTCTTCTTTTTGCTTTTGCTCTTTTTTCTTTTGCTCTTTTCCGTTTCCTTTGCCTTTCCTCTTTTCTTCTTTTTGCTTTTGCTCTTTTTGCTTTTGCTCTTCTCCGTTTCCTTTGCCTTTCCTCTTTTCTTCTTTTTGCATTTGCTCTTTTTGCTTTTGCTCTTCTCCGTTTCCTTTGCCTTTCCTCTTTTCTTCTTTTTGCTTTTGCTTTTGCTCTTCTCCGTTTCCTTTGCCTTTCCTCTTTTCTTCTCTTTGCTTTTGCTCTTTTTGCTTTTGCTCTTCTCCGTTTCCTTCGCCTTTCCTCTTTTCTTCTTTTTGCTTTTGCTCTTTTGATTTTGCTTTTGCTCTTCTCCGTTTCCTTTGCCTTTCCTCTTTTCTTCTTTTTGCTTTTGCGCTTTTGCTTTTGCTCTTCTCCGTTTCCTTTGCCTTTCCTCTTTTCTTCTTCTTGCTTTTTCGCTTTTGCTTTTGCTCTTCTCCGTTTCCTTTGCCTTTCCTCTTTTCTTCTTTTTGCTTTTGCGCTTTTGCTTTTGCTCTTCTCCGTTTCCTTTGCCTTTCCTCTTTTCTTCTTCTTGCTTTTGCGCTTTTGCTTTTGCTCTTCTCCGTTTCCTTTGCCTTTCCTCTTTTCTTCTTTTGCTTTTGCGCTTTTGCTTTTGCTCTTCTCCGTTTCCTTTGCCTTTCCTCTTTTCTTCTTTTGCTTTTGCTCTTTTGCTTTTGCTCTTCTCCGTTTCCTTTGCCTTTCCTCTTTTCTTCTTTTTGCTTTTGCTCTTTTGCTTTTGCTCTTCTCCGTTTCCTTTGCCTTTCCTCTTTTCTTCTTTTTGCTTTTGCGCTTTTGCTTTTGCTCTTCTCCGTTTCCTTTGCCTTTCCTCTTTTCTTCTTCTTGCTTTTGCTCTTTTGCTTTTGCTCTTCTCCGTTTCCTTTGCCTTTCCTCTTTTCTTCTTTTTGCTTTTGCTCTTTTGCTTTTGCTCTTCTCCGTTTCCTTTGCCTTTCCTCTTTTCTTCTTTTTGCTTTTGCTCTTTGCTTTTGCTTTTGCTCTTCTCCGTTTCCTTTGCCTTTCCTCTTTTCTTCTTTTTGCTTTTGCTCTTTTGCTTTTGCTCTTCTCCGTTTCCTTTGCCTTTCCTCTTTTCTTCTTTTTGCTTTTGCTCTTTTGCTTTTGCTCTTCTCCGTTTCCTTTGCCTTTCCTCTTTTCTTCTTTTTGCTTTCGCTCTTTTGCTTTTGCTCTTCTCCGTTTCCTTTGCCTTTCCTCTTTTCTTCTTTTTGCTTTTGCTCTTTTTGCTTTTGCTCTTCTCCGTTTCCTTTGCCTTTCCTCTTTTCTTCTTTTTGCTTTTGCTCTTTTGCTTTTGCTCTTCTCCGTTTCCTTTGCCTTTCCTCTTTTCTTCTTTTTGCTTTTGCTCTTTTGCTTTTGCTCTTCTCCGTTTCCTTTGCCTTTCCTCTTTTCTTCTTTTTGCTTTTGCTCTTTTGCTTTTGCTCTTCTCCGTTTCCTTTGCCTTTCCTCTTTTCTTCTTTTTGCTTTTGCGCTTTTGCTTTTGCTCTTCTCCGTTTCCTTTGCCTTTCCTCTTTTCTTCTTTTTGCTTTTGCGCTTTTGCTTTTGCTCTTCTCCGTTTCCTTTGCCTTTCCTCTTTTCTTCTTTTTGCTTTTGCGCTTTTGCTTTTGCTCTTCTCCGTTTCCTTTGCCTTTCCTCTTTTCTTCTTTTTGCTTTTGCGCTTTTGCTTTTGCTCTTCTCCGTTTCCTTTGCCTTTCCTCTTTTCTTCTTTTTGCTTTTGCTCTTTTGCTTTTGCTCTTCTCCGTTTCCTTTGCCTTTCCTCTTTTCTTCTTTTTGCTTTTGCTCTTTTGCTTTGCT
>NW_026539135.1:0-13000 GCF_027791375.1 Indicator indicator | reverse complement strand
TTTCTGGAGTAAGAGGAGGCTGCCAGGAGCTGTCTGTACTAGCAGCTGACATGAGCCTAACAGGGAACAAGTGGGAAAAGCATCCAATTGTGAATGGCCCAGAGGTTCCTTGTATTCTTGGTATAGATTACCTCAAGAGAGGGTACTTCAAGGACCCAAAGGGCTATCAATGGGCTTTTGGTGTGGCCACGGTGAATATAGAGACGATCAGACAGCTGTCTACCTTGCCTAGCCTTTCAGAAGATCCCTTCATTGTGGTTGCTGCAGGTTGAAGAATAACAGGTGCCAATTGCTACCAGGACGGTGCACCAACAGCAATATTGCACAGACCAAGACTCCCTGGTTCCCATGCATGAACTGATTCATCATCTGGAGATCCAGGGAATGATCAGCAAGATGCACTCACCTTTTAATAGTCCCATTTGGCCAGTGCAGAAATCAGATGGAGGGTAGATAGTAACAGTGGACTATCGTGGCCTGAACGAAGTGACGCCACCACTGAGTGCTGCTGTACCAGACATGCTGGAGCTCCAGTATGAGCTGGAGTTGAAGGCAGACAAGTGGTACTCAGTGATCGACATCACAAATCCGTTCTTGATTTCGTTGGCAGCAGAGTGCAGGCCACAATTCGCTTTCACGACTGCCCCAGGGGTGGAAACATAGCTCCACCATTTGTCACGGACTAATACGGACTGCATTAGAAAAGGGTGATGCCCATGAACATCTACATTACATCGATGACATCATTGTGTGGGGTGTGGTAGTTTTAGGCTGTTCCTTTAAAATTTTCCACAGATCTTGAACAGAAAGTAGTAAAATGTAAATAAATCACCACTGGGTGTAAAAAAGAAAGTAATGATAGTTCTAAACAATCCCACTGGAGAGATATCTGCCATAAGAATTAGTTTGGTAAACAATCTTTCTCTCTTTTGGCTTCCTCGCTCTGGGAGATACTAACTGTGCTCCTGCTGGCTTCTGCTGACCTTGGCTGCACTGTTTTGGCTAAGTCTAACAAAACAACTCTGCTCTTTTCTCACGTCCCTTTGTGTCCAGGGGGGTAGAGGGAAGGGGGCAGGGAGTGGGAAGCTATTAGCTCCCCTGGTTTCTGTCCAGGGGGGTTCTTGTGCTGTTTATAAATTGCAAATACCTGTAAATATTGTATATTTTGTACATATTCATTGGATTTCAGTGTAGATTGTAGTTTTGCTTGTAAATACAGCTTCATTTGCTTCCAACTGGGCTGGTCTGGAAAATTGAATGTTGGGGGGAATTTTCAACCCACCACATGGGGTGACTAGGCAGAAGAAGTGTTTGAGAAGGGAGAACAAATCATTCAGATTGGATTTACCATAAAGAAAAGCAAGGTGAAAGGACCTGCACAGGAAATTCAGTTCCTGGGAATAAAATGGGAGGATGGACGCCGTCATGTACCTATGGACGTGGTCAACAAGATAGCAACCATGTCTTCGATATCTAACAAGAAGGAGACACAGGCTTTCCTAGGCCTTGTGGGGTTCTGGAGAATGCATGTTCCAGGTTACACTCAGCTTGTGAGCCCTCTCTGTGAAGTAACCCGAAAGAAGAATCATTTTGAGTGGAGCACTGAGCAACAACAAGCCTTCGAGCAGATCAAACAAGAGATAGGTTGTGTGGAAGCACAAAAAAATTGACCAGAGTCAAGATACAGACTCAATATGAGTTAAAGTCCTGCTCAGCCAGAGTCGAGACACAGACCCAATATGAGTTCAGGATCTTGCTCATTTACTGATAAAAGACACAGGCTTTTGTATTATTATATGCTGTCCACACGAATAACATTAGCTCACTACTGGCTAAAATACATTGTTCACATGCCCGTTGCTGTATGCTGATTGGAATATGATATCAGCAATGTTTTTCTGCCTTGCAGCTTCAACACCTGGCTTCATCTCCTGTTTACTGCTTTCCAAGCTTTCTCTTATCAGCCTCTCAAGGACACGTCAGCCTGTTTATAGTTAGTTAGCTAAAGGGGCTGGTTTGTGTAGCTCATGGCCTTTTATCTTCTAGCCATTTCTCTACAATCACACAGGTGTAACAGTGTGAGAGCTGAAATCCCCCCACACAGACAATAACCAGGCTAGCTCAGTCTGGAAGCAAATGAAAGCTGTATTTACAAGCAAAACTACAATTTACGATGAAATGCAATGAATATGTACAAATATACACTATTCAAAACATTTACAAATATGAACAATCAACAGAAAAAGGACAACCAAGCCCCCTTTGCTTCCCCAACAGGCCTCCCCCAGGGGCCTCCTCCCCAACCAGAAGGACTCCCCCCAGATCCCCCTGGCAGAAGGCAGAGAATCAAGAAGCAGAGAGGCTGTTAGAATTAGCTCGTCAAGCCCAGCAACTTGCGAACTGCCCAACTCCCCAACCTTGATTTCAGTAATGGTTCTTAAACAATTCTATCTCTCCAATGGAAGTGTTTAGAATAATCATTATTTTGCTTTCTTACACCCAATAGTGACTTATTTACACTCCTTCACCTTCTCTGCTTGAACTTTGTGAAGAAAAATTAAAAACTCTTTAAAACCATCACAGTCCACCCATTCTAAACAATTCCATTGGCTATAACTACTGTTTATCTAATCTAAAACAATATTTACAAAAATGAGTGAATAAAGATCAGAGTCCATTCCGGCTATCTCAGATGTAGATGATTCAAAAGGTCGAATCACAGGAAAAACAGAAAAGAGCTTGTTTCCTCACAGATGGAGTGAAGAAAGGAACAGGGGTACTCAGGTGACTCAGGGCTCTCAGGGTTCGTAGGGCTATTCCACTGAAGATCTCATGGATTCTCCTCTTGGCGCGATGTCGTATCTGTACAACACTCCAAATTTGAACTCTTTCAGCCAAAGTTAGATTTTTTTCTGGAATACACTGAATTTCGCCATTCTCTTGCATCACCCAATAGGTGTGCCCAGGACCTTCAGCAGAAACGACCTCTCAGACAGGTTTGGCCTCTCCTGAAGGAGAAAATACCCAAACAGTTTTGCCTAACAGATTCTTTTCTCTGATAACAGGGACTCTATCACCTTCTTCCTTTTGCAACAAATCTGACTGGGCAGGTACAGCTCGATTCACTGAACCTCTACTATTCACCAGCCAGGTGGCTTGTGCTAAATGCTTCTCCCAGTTTTTCAAAGATCCATCCCCCATGGCTTCGAGAGTGGTTTTCAGCAAACCGTTGTAGCGTTCGATCTTCCCTGCAGCTGGTGCATAGTAGGGAATGTGGAATATCCACTCGATGCCCTGCTCTTTGGCCCAGTTCTTTACAAGAGTTTTCTTGAAATGAGTTCCGTTGTCTGACTCAGTTCTCTCTGGTGTTCCGTGTCTCCACAGGATTTGTCTCTCCAGACCAAGAATAGTGTTACGTGCAGTACCATGAGGAACTGGATAAGTTTCCAACCATGCAGTAGTCACCTCTACCATAGTAAGCACATATTGCTTACCAGAGCGAGAACGAGGTAGAGTGATGTAGTCAATCTGCCAGGCTTCACCATAATTGTGCTTGGACCATTGCTCACCATACAACAAGGCCTTGATTCACTTTGCCTGCTTAATAGCAGCACAAATGTCACAGTCATGGATGACTTGTGTGACAGCATCCATGGAAATGTCAATGGATCTGCCACGAGCCCATTGGTAGGTTGCATGTCCTGATGAGTCATGGGCCCACCGAGCTAAGAACAGCTCACCTCGGTGTGTCCAATCAAGATCAAGATCAGAGCTTGTGTCCACTTGGGAAACTCTTGCAGCTAATTCTGCCTGATGGTTGTGGTGTTTTTCCTCAGTAGCTTTGCTCGTAGGAATGTGAGCATCGATGTGTCTCACTTTCACTGGGATTTTCTCGATGCGAGCAGCAATGTCTTGCCACAGATGTGCAGCCCAGATAGGCTTTCCTTTTCTCTGCCAGCCATTCTTTTTCCAGTCCTTTAGCCAACGCCACAGAGCATTGGCTACCATCCATGAGTCAGTGTAGAGATAAAGCTTTGGCCATCTGTCATGTTCAGCTACGTTAAGAGGTAGCTGGACAGCTTTTACCTCTGCAAATTGACTGGATTCTCCTTCTCTATCTCTCGCCTCTGCAACTCTGCGTGTTGGACTCCACACTGCAAACCTCCATCTCCGCTTGTTTCCAACAAGACGACGGGAACCGTCTGTGAACAAAGCATATTTCTTTTCATCATCAGACAGATCACTGTAAGGAGGAGCTTCCTCAGCACGAGTTACTCTCTCCTCTGGAGGTTTTGCATACCTTGTGCCATGTACAGAATGTTCTTAATGTCTGGACCAGTTCGGACAGGTCCCAGACCAATTGCTTGGACTACTTCTCGCTTTATGTGGTCAAAGGCTGCTTGTTGCTCAGGACCCCATTGGAAACTGTTTCTCTTTCGAGTCACATCAGAGAGAGGTTTCACAATCTGACTGTATCCAGGAACGTGCAGTCTCCAAAATCCCACTGTCCCTAAGAAACGTAGAGTTTCTTTCTTATTGATGGGATTTGCCATGGTGGAGTCTCTGTTTATCACATGCATTGGAACGTGATGACGACCATCTTGCCACCGCACTCCCAGAAACTGGATTTCTCTGGCAGGTCCTTTCACCTTGTCTCGCTTGATAGCGAAACCAGCTTGCAAGAGAATGTTAATGATCTTGTTACTTTTCTCGAAGACTTCTTTAGCGGTTTCACCCCAGACGACGATATCATCGATGAACTGAATGTGTTCTGGAGCTCCACCTTTCTCCAAAGCATCATGGATCACTGCGTGACAGATGGTTGAACTGTGAATCCACCCTTGGGGCAAACAACTGAATGTGTACTGTATGCGTCTCCAGGTGAAGGCAAACTGAGGCCTGCATTCCTCTGCTATGGGAATAGAGAAGAAAGCATTAGCAATGTCTATGGTAGCATACCATTTGGCCTGCTTGGATTCCAGCTCATATTGGAGTTCCATCATGTCTGGTACAGCTGCACTCATGGGCGGAGTTACTTCATTCAAGGCACAGAAATCAACTGTCAGACGCCATTCTCCATTCTGCTTTCGCACAGGCCACATTGGACTTTTGAATGGTGAATGAGTTTTGCTGATGACCTTCTGACTTTCCAACTGACGAATGAAGTTTTGAATGGGCACCAAAGAGTCACGGTTGGTTTTTTATTGTCTGTGATGCACAGTTTGGGAAGCACCTGGCAACTTCACATCCTCTATCTCATGAGGTCCCACAACTGCAGATTCATATGAAAGCGCAGGTCTAATAGACAACTTCAGTTTTCCTCCATCAATTTCTACTGTTGCTGTTCCAAAAGCCCATTTGTAACCCTTAGGGACTTTGGAATGCCTTTCAGAAAATCAATTCCCGAACTAGAAGGCCCTGTTACAATAGTATGTTTCGTCCATTGTTTCCCAGTTAAACTTACGTCAACTTGTATCTAAGTCAACTCTTGAGATCTACCAGTGACTCACAGAAGAGTTATTGACTCTGACGCTGGATAATTTGATGGTATTATGGTGCACTGAGCTCCTGTGTTGACTAAGTCTGTGTACTTCTGAAATTTTGAAGTGCCAGGCCACTGGATGTACTCATCCCAAAATATTCTGTTATCTCCATCATCCCTTACCGCCCCCTGGCAGAAGGCAGGGCACCCCTAATTGTGGGGGTTACCTCCACATGCACAGCTGGCGCAATGTCCGGTACCAGAATTAGAATCACTGTTGGAACTATTAGAGTTGCCCCGGGAAACTGAGGAAGTGACAGCTACCCTTCTGGTGCTGTTACCTCACGCTCTGCCACTCTGCAGCTCCCACAATCTCCTGAAAAGATCAGAAGTTGGTTGACTAATTCACCTGTTCATATTCTCACCAAACTGATCACGCAGAGTCATCCAGAAACTCCCACATGATTGCCTCCGTTGTCTCTTTTGGTTTGACCTATTTTGGAATGGCCTTCTTGGAGGACGTCTATTCCTGACAGCTGAAACTTGTATCCATCTGGAGGAAGAGCAATCAGAATCATCCACCTTCATCAAGTTGGATATGGAGGTTTTAAATTCAGCTCTTTCATGCATTTCTCAAACTTTCCAGTCAGAGTTTCAGTGGCTGAAACTGTCCTCAATGGCAAGACTATCCTCTAATTGCCTCATTTGGTCAGTGAAATGGCCAACAGTAGGAGGCACTCCACCATAATTTCTTGCCACAATCCTGCTTGCCAGAATAGTAGCATAATTAGGAGGAGCAAGCTTAATAAGCTTTTTGGCAAGGCCTGTTCCAACAGGAATTTCATCAAGATTCAGTGTCTTACAATCTCCATACATGACTTCTCTCACAGCAAATTCTCTCAGATGCTTGATTCCCTCATCTATTGTGGTCCAAGTCTTAGGGTTCCTTGGTAAGTCTTCTCTGCTGGGGTACGTCATAAGGACTGCCAGTAGGAAGCATGCCCACGGAGAAGCTTTACCAAGGCACTTGCCTAGATGCCTGTCTATGCCTGTACCTTTTGAGAGGCTGACTTTTTGCCTACCACAACGGCTTGGGCTCCCATATCAAAACATCTCCCTAGCCAAGACAGGATTGTCTCAGTGTCTCCTCTGATGTAACCCTTCCTCACATGTCTAATTTCCTGTCTGGGTGCATTAGCTGACTGTATATCATCCTTCTCATCATCATCATCATCTTCTTGAGCTCGCTGTCCCCATACTCCTGCTGCAATCCTCCTTTTAATTTCCTAGAGTTCAGAGTTCAGAGGCACTTCCAGCAGTTGCTAATTTAATAGGGCTTATATCCTGTCCTACATCTCCATCATCCATGTGTGGTCTCAAGAAGTCTGCCAGACTTTTAAGGCTAGCCTTCTCTTCCTCGTCAGAAGGATCTTTCTTAACAGAGGGACCCTGAACAGAAGGATCCTGACCTCCTTCTGCACCTTCTGCACCCTCTCCTGCAGCATCTGCATCTCCTCCTGTGGCTCCTTTGTGCTTCCTGGTGAGAGTAGCAACCAAATTCATTGGTTTAGCTTTCACATTTACAGCAGAGTCTGCAGGAACAGAGAGATTCTGTGCATAGTTAGCAGTTTCTCTTTGGGACCCTGTAGCCGCTGCTGCTTCCATGTCGGCAGCAGCAGGAGGAAGAGACAGTGTCTCGTTAATGGCACCTCCTTATGTAGTCATGGCAGTTATCTGAGATCCTGGCAAAGTTCCCAAAGCTTCTCACAGAGTTCCTGCAGCTGCCGCTACTGGCTCTGAGCCAAGGCTATCGGCAGCTTTCGCACAAGCCTTCTCTTCTCTACACTAAATTGTGATCTCCTGGATACTGTAATCAGAATCAGAACCTAATTTCAGATCTCTCTGAGCTCTTCTGTGTTTTCTTTTACGTCTGCACAAGTTGCTAGAGCAAGTAGCTCCATATCTTTCTCGATTCAGTGCTACCAGCAGCCATATGACTATTACAACAAACACCAGATTCAAGCTTAGCATAAAAATCTATTTAGGGTTCCATTTGTTCACATAACCCTCTGCAATAGGAATAGCAAATTCAAATGCTTCTGCTGGCAGATTTGTAGTTGAGTTGCCACAACTCCCTATTCCGATAAAACCAGAACAGTAGTCAACAACTTTCAGTAACTTGTTCCTACCCCAAAGAAACAGCTTATATGCCACATATCTTACAGTTTTATCTATCATGGTGGAAACAGCCCATCGATAAAACATCACACTGAGAAAATAGAATATATAATATGCCAAAGGATCCAAACCAGCTTCATTTTGCTTCCTAATCTGAGCAGAAATAAATCATACAAGCAATTGCCTCATGTTGGAGCACCAAAATATGAATTGTAACAGTTTAAGAGCAGAAATCCCCCTCCCACGCCAAGAATAACCAGCCTAGCTCAGTCTGGAAGCAAATGAAAGCTGTATTTACAAGCAAAACTACAATCTATGATGGAATGCAATGAATATGTACAAATATACAAAATTCAGAAAATTTACAAATATGTACAATCAACAGAAAAACACAACCAAGCCCCCTGGCTTCCCCCTCCCCTCGAGGGGCTGTGCTTCTTCCCCAAGGGGCCTTTCCCCAAGGGGCCTCCCCCCCCAGACAGAAGGAATCCCCCCAGACCGCCCTGGCAGAAGGCAGAGAGTCAAGAAGCAGAGAGGCTGTTAGACTTAGCTTGTCAATGTCAGTATGTTATCTTCAGCCAGAAAAGAAGCAGCAGGCAGACAGAAGCCGAGCAATCTGAGACTGAGAGACTTTGTTTTTAGCAGTAGTTCTTAAATATTTCTATGTCTCCAATAGAAGTGTTTAAAATAATCATTGTTTTGCTTTCTTACACCCAATAGTGATTTATTTACATTCTTTCACTTTCTCTGCTCGAACTTTGTGAAGAAAAATTAAAAAGACAGGGCATATTGCTTGTCTTTATCTGGCAATTTGTATGGTGGGGCCTCCTCAGCATGTCACCTCCATTTCCCCTGGTGACATGCCCAAATCTCTTCCCTCTGGACAGTTTGTGATGATTTCCAAGATTCCTGGGTGGCTAGGGCTTCCTATTCAAGCACATTGCGCTATCAGTTTGATTCACTTATTCCACGTGGCATCAGTTGCATGATGGGTGGAAGAGATCCTTCCTTTGAACATCCAGCCCAGCAGCTGGGGTGCCAAGAGGAGCTGTGCTTCTGTACCAAACACTTCTGAGGCAGCTAGCCATTTCATCCACTGTTTGTCCTTGACCATCTTTCCAGGATAGTACTGCCAATGAGTTGGCATATGATGGTGGTGCACTGCATAGAAAGCTCCTCCACATGACTGGTATGCATAGGATTTCATCTGGTCCTGGAGGCAGCTGCTCATCATTCATATCATTATAGATCATTTCCAACACAGCTAGTTCAATCAATTACTGGATGCCTTTTGTCATGGTGGTCCACAAAACCAGGTGACAAAGAATATATTCCTTGAAGGGGTACCTATCTGTAGCCATTTAAGCTTTTCCCAGAGCCCAAAAGCTCAATGGAACATATTTAGGTTGCCTCCTGTAATGAAGGGGGGTTATTAATTTATTATATGAAAATATGAACTATGAAGATTAATTTTTAATTAATATTCAACATTATTAAAAACCATTAATCAGTATTTATATACAGATTCTAGTGCATGATTGTGGATATATCCCATAAACTGGTATCGTATAACAACTTGAACCCAGTCAGAAAAATTATAAAATAGTTATTCGAGAACTCAGAGTTGGAGTTCTGCCACTTGTCCACCAGATGGTGACTTGACAAGATGCTGATGGCTGCTTATACAGTTAGAATCATCGAATCATAGAATCAAGAAGGTTGGAAGAGACCTCAAGGATCATCGAGTCCAACCTGTCACCCTACACCTCATGACTATCTAAACCATGGCACCAAGTGCCACGTCCAATCCCCTCTTGAACACCTCCAGGGATGGTGACTCCACCACCTCCCTGGGCAGCCCATTCCAATGGCCAACCACTCTCTCTGTGAAGAACTTTCTCCTCACCTCCAGCCTAAACCTCCCCTGGCGCAGCTAGAGACTATGTCCTCTTGTTCTGGCGCTGGTTACCTGGGAGAAAAGACCAAACCCCTCCTAGCTACAACCTCCCTTCAGGTAGTTGTAGACACCAATAAGGTCTCCCCTGAGCCTCCTCTTCTCCAGGCTAAACAGTCCCAGCTCCCTCAGCCTCTCCTCATAGGGCTTGTGCTCAAGGCCTCTCACCAGCCTCGTTGCCCTTCTCTGGACATGCTCCAGCACTTCAACATCTTTCCTAAACTGAGGGGCCCAGAACTGGACACAGTACTCAAGGTGTGGCCTAACCAGTGCTGTGTACAGGGGTACAATGACCTCCCTGCTCCTGCTGGCCACACTATTCCTGATGCAGGCCAGGATGCCATTGGCTCTCTTGGCCACCTGGGCACACTGCTGGCTCATGTTCAGGTGGCTGTCAACCAGTACCCCCAGGTCCCTTTCCACCTGGCTGCTCTCCAGCCACTCTGACCCCAGCCTGTAGCTCTGCATGGGGTTGTTGTGGCCAAAGTGCAGCACCCAGCACTTGGATTTGTTGAATGCCATCCTGTTGGACTCTGCCCATCTGTCTAGACGGTCAAAGTCCCTCTGCAGAGCCCTTCTACCTTCTAACAGATCAACACCTGCTCCCAGCTTGGTGTCATCTGCAAATTTACTGATGATGGACTCAATCCCCGCATCCAGATCATCAATAAAGATATTGAACAGGATGGGGCCCAGGACTGATCCCTGGGGGACACCACTAGTGACAGGCTGCCAGCTGGATGTGGCACCATTCACCACCACTCTCTGGGCTCGGCCCTCCAGCCAGTTCCTAACTCAGCACACGGTGCTGCTGTCCAAGCCACAGGCCACCAGTTTGGCCAGGAGTTTGCTGTGGGGGATGGTGTTAAAGGCCTTGCTGAAGTCCAGGTAGACTACATCAACAGCCTTTCCCATGTCCACCAGGCTGGTCACCTGATCATAGAAGGAGATCAGGTTGGTGAGGCAGGGCCTGCCCTTCCTAAATCCATGTTGGCTGGGCCTGATTCCTTGGCCATCCTTCAGGTGCACAGTGATTGCCCCCAAGACAATCTGCTCCATGATTTTCCCTGGCATTGAGGTCAGGCTGACAGGCCTGTGGTTCCCAGGTTCTTCTGTCCATCCCTTCTTGTGGATGGGCGTCACATTGGCCAGTTTCCAGTCTTCTGGGACCTCTCCGGTGAGCCAGGACTGGTGGAAAATGATGGAGAGAGGCTTGGCCAGCTCATCTGCCTGCTCCCTCAGCACCCTAGGATGAATCCCATCAGGTCCCATGGACTTGTGAATATCCAAGTGACTCAACAAGTCTCGAAATAATTCCACATGGATTTCAGGAGTACAACAATGCTCGTTGACCCCATCAACCAACTCAGGAGGCCAGTTATCCTGAAGTCCTCCTGCCTTACTGTTGAAAATGGAGGCAAAGAAGGTATTTAGAATCTCAGCCTTCTCCACATCCTTAGTTACAATGTTACCCTCTGTATCGGTGTGAGCTGAAATTCCCCCCCCCACCGACAATAACCAGGCTAGCCCAGTCTGGAAGCAAATGAAGGCTGTATTTACAAGCAGAGTCTAAAATCTACGATGAAATGCAATGAATATGTACAAATATACAAAATTCATAACATTCACAAATATATATATAATCAACAGAAAAGCACAACCGATCTCCCTTTGCTTCCCCCCAAGGGGACCCTCCCAAAGGGGCCTCCCTCTCCCAGGAGCTTCCCCCCCAGATCCCCCTGGACAGAGAAGCAGAGTTAGTTAAGCAGAAAGTTGTTAACTTAGCTGCCAAGGTCAGTGTGTGTTATCTTCAGCCAGAAGAGAAGAAGAAACAGCAACCAGACAGCCCAGCAACTGCCCCCACTGCCGAACGCAGAATGTGCCGAATGCCTACTTTGTTTTGGGTAATAGTTCTTAAACATTTCTATCTATCCAATGGAAGTGTTTAGAACAATCGTTACTTTGCTTTCTTACACCCAATAGTGACTTATTTACATTCTTTCACTTTCTCTGTTCTGAACTTTGCAAGGAAAAATTAAAAAGACAGTTTCAAACCACCACACCCTCCATGTCCAATAAAGAGTGGAGGCTCCTCTTGCCCCTCTTTTTAGCATTAATATATTTATAAAAATGCTTTTTGCTATCCTTCACAGAAGCAGCCAGTTTAATTTCTAACTGTGCTTTTGCCTCTCTAATTTTTCTCCTACATGATCTAACAACATCCTTAAATATATCACTAGTTGCCTCCCCCCCTTTCCAAAGGTGATAAACCCTCTTTTTTTTCCTTTAAATCCTTCAGGAGCAGCTTGCTCGTGCAGGCCGGTCCTCTTCCCTGCCGGCTCATCTTACGGCATTTGGGAACTGCCTGTTCCTGTGCCTTTAGGAACTCCTGTTTGAAGTAGGTCCAACCATCCCGGACCCCTTTGTTCTTAAGGGCTGTTACCCAGGGAACTTTCCGAATAAGTTGCCTCAACAACCTGATGTTTGCCGTCCGAAAGTCCAAAGTGAGGGTTCTGTTACTGCTCCTCCCTATTTCCCTGCATATTGAAAACTCCACTATCTCATGGTCGCTGCACCCTAGACAGCCTCCAACCATCACATCTCCCACCAGCCCTTCTCTATTTGAGAACAGCAGGTCAAGCAGAGCCTTACCCCTGGTAGGTTCACCTAAGAGCTGCATCAGGAAGCTGTTGTCCATACACTCTAGGAACCTTCTGGACTGTCTCCTCTCTGCTGAATTAAGTTCCCAGCAGATGTCTGGTAGGTTAAAGTCCCCCACAAGGACAAGGTCTGATGATCTTGAGACAGCTTCCAGCTGCTTATAGAATATCTCATCGGCCTCCTCGTCCTGGTTGGGTGGTCTATAACAGACTCCAACCAGGATGTCAGTTTTGTGCAGCCTCCCTCTGATTTTAACCCACAAGCATTCAACCCTTTCTTCTGCAACCTCAAGTTCTGAGGCATCAAAGGATTCCCTAATATACAGGGCCACCCCTCCTCCTCTTTTCCCTTGCCTGTCTCTCCTAAAGAGCTTATAACCCCCCAGTGTGGTACTCCAATTGTGAGAATCGTCCCACCATGTTTCTGTGATGGCAACTACATCATAGTTCTCCTGGTGAACCAAGAGTTCCAATTCGTCTTGTTTGTTGCCCATACTGTGTGCAGTGGTGTACATGCAGTTCAGGTGGGCTGCTGATTTCACCAGTTTGTGTGGTCCTCCCTCCTCCCCAGGGAGACTGGTTTCCTCACCCACCCCCTTCAGACCTAGTTTAAAGCCCTCCCAATGAGTCCTGCCAACCCCAGTGCCAGCACCCTCTTACCCTTTCTAGATAAATTCAACCCATCTAGGTCCAGCAGGTCAGGTGCAGTAAGAGTTGCCCCGTGAT
>NW_026539134.1:0-13080 GCF_027791375.1 Indicator indicator | reverse complement strand
ACGGAGAAGAGCAAAAGCAAAAGAGCAAAAGCAAAAAGAAGAAAAGAGGAAAGGCAAAGGAAACGGAGAAGAGCAAAAGCAAAAGAGCAAAAGCAAAAAGAAGAAAAGAGGAAAGGCAAAGGAAACGGAGAAGAGCAAAAGCAAAAGAGCAAAAGCAAAAAGAAGAAAAGAGGAAAGGCAAAGGAAACGGAGAAGAGCAAAAGCAAAAGAGCAAAAGCAAAAAGAAGAAAAGAGGAAAGGCAAAGGAAACGGAGAAGAGCAAAAGCAAAAGAGCAAAAGCAAAAAGAAGAAAAGAGGAAAGGCAAAGGAAACGGAGAAGAGCAAAAGCAAAAGAGCAAAAGCAAAAAGAAGAAAAGAGGAAAGGCAAAGGAAACGGAGAAGAGCAAAAGCAAAAAGAGCAAAAGCAAAAAGAAGAAAAGAGGAAAGGCAAAGGAAACGGAGAAGAGCAAAAGCAAAAAGAGCAAAAGCAAAAAGAAGAAAAGAGGAAAGGCAAAGGAAACGGAGAAGAGCAAAAGCAAAAGAGCAAAAGCAAAAAGAAGAAAAGAGGAAAGGCAAAGGAAACGGAGAAGAGCAAAAGCAAAAGAGCAAAAGCAAAAAGAAGAAAAGAGGAAAGGCAAAGGAAACGGAGAAGAGCAAAAGCAAAAGAGCAAAAGCAAAAAGAAGAAAAGAGGAAAGGCAAAGGAAACGGAGAAGAGCAAAAGCAAAAGAGCAAAAGCAAAAAGAAGAAAAGAGGAAAGGCAAAGGAAACGGAGAAGAGCAAAAGCAAAAGAGCAAAAGCAAAAAGAAGAAAAGAGGAAAGGCAAAGGAAACGGAGAAGAGCAAAAGCAAAAGAGCAAAAGCAAAAAGAAGAAAAGAGGAAAGGCAAAGGAAACGGAGAAGAGCAAAAGCAAAAGAGCAAAAGCAAAAAGAAGAAAAGAGGAAAGGCAAAGGAAACGGAGAAGAGCAAAAGCAAAAGAGCAAAAGCAAAAAGAAGAAAAGAGGAAAGGCAAAGGAAACGGAGAAGAGCAAAAGCAAAAGAGCAAAAGCAAAAAGAAGAAAAGAGGAAAGGCAAAGGAAACGGAGAAGAGCAAAAGCAAAAGAGCAAAAGCAAAAAGAAGAAAAGAGGAAAGGCAAAGGAAACGGAGAAGAGCAAAAGCAAAAGAGCAAAAGCAAAAGAAGAAAAGAGGAAAGGCAAAGGAAACGGAGAAGAGCAAAAGCAAAAGAGCAAAAGCAAAAGAAGAAAAGAGGAAAGGCAAAGGAAACGGAGAAGAGCAAAAGCAAAAGAGCAAAAGCAAAAAGAAGAAAAGAGGAAAGGCAAAGGAAACGGAGAAGAGCAAAAGCAAAAGAGCAAAAGCAAAAGAAGAAAAGAGGAAAGGCAAAGGAAACGGAGAAGAGCAAAAGCAAAAGAGCAAAAGCAAAAAGAAGAAAAGAGGAAAGGCAAAGGAAACGGAGAAGAGCAAAAGCAAAAAGAGCAAAAGCAAAAAGAAGAAAAGAGGAAAGGCAAAGGAAACGGAGAAGAGCAAAAGCAAAAGAGCAAAAGCAAAAAGAAGAAAAGAGGAAAGGCAAAGGAAACGGAGAAGAGCAAAAGCAAAAGAGCAAAAGCAAAAAGAAGAAAAGAGGAAAGGCAAAGGAAACGGAGAAGAGCAAAAGCAAAAGAGCAAAAGCAAAAAGAAGAAAAGAGGAAAGGCAAAGGAAACGGAGAAGAGCAAAAGCAAAAAGAGCAAAAGCAAAAAGAAGAAAAGAGGAAAGGCAAAGGAAACGGAGAAGAGCAAAAGCAAAAGAGCAAAAGCAAAAAGAAGAAAAGAGGAAAGGCAAAGGAAACGGAGAAGAGCAAAAGCAAAAGAGCAAAAGCAAAAAGAAGAAAAGAGGAAAGGCAAAGGAAACGGAGAAGAGCAAAAGCAAAAGAGCAAAAGCAAAAAGAAGAAAAGAGGAAAGGCAAAGGAAACGGAGAAGAGCAAAAGCAAAAAGAGCAAAAGCAAGAAGAAGAAAAGAGGAAAGGCAAAGGAAACGGAGAAGAGCAAAAGCAAAAGAGCAAAAGCAAAAAGAAGAAAAGAGGAAAGGCAAAGGAAACGGAGAAGAGCAAAAGCAAAAGAGCAAAAGCAAAAAGAAGAAAAGAGGAAAGGCAAAGGAAACGGAGAAGAGCAAAAGCAAAAGAGCAAAAGCAAAAAGAAGAAAAGAGGAAAGGCAAAGGAAACGGAGAAGAGCAAAAGCAAAAGAGCAAAAGCAAAGAGAAGAAAAGAGGAAAGGCAAAGGAAACGGAGAAGAGCAAAAGCAAAAGAGCAAAAGCAAAGAGAAGAAAAGAGGAAAGGCAAAGGAAACGGAGAAGAGCAAAAGCAAAAGAGCAAAAGCAAAAAGAAGAAAAGAGGAAAGGCAAAGGAAACGGAGAAGAGCAAAAGCAAAAGAGCAAAAGCAAAAAGAAGAAAAGAGGAAAGGCAAAGGAAACGGAGAAGAGCAAAAGCAAAAAGAGCAAAAGCAAAAAGAAGAAAAGAGGAAAGGCAAAGGAAACGGAGAAGAGCAAAAGCAAAAGAGCAAAAGCAAAAAGAAGAAAAGAGGAAAGGCAAAGGAAACGGAGAAGAGCAAAAGCAAAAGAGCAAAAGCAAAGAGAAGAAAAGAGGAAAGGCAAAGGAAACGGAGAAGAGCAAAAGCAAAAGAGCAAAAGCAAAGAGAAGAAAAGAGGAAAGGCAAAGGAAACGGAGAAGAGCAAAAGCAAAAGAGCAAAAGCAAAAAGAAGAAAAGAGGAAAGGCAAAGGAAACGGAGAAGAGCAAAAGCAAAAGAGCAAAAGCAAAAAGAAGAAAAGAGGAAAGGCAAAGGAAACGGAGAAGAGCAAAAGCAAAAGAGCAAAAGCAAAAAGAAGAAAAGAGGAAAGGCAAAGGAAACGGAGAAGAGCAAAAGCAAAAAGAGCAAAAGCAAAAGAAGAAAAGAGGAAAGGCAAAGGAAACGGAGAAGAGCAAAAGCAAAAAGAGCAAAAGCAAAAAGAAGAAAAGAGGAAAGGCAAAGGAAACGGAGAAGAGCAAAAGCAAAAAGAGCAAAAGCAAAAAGAAGAAAAGAGGAAAGGCAAAGGAAACGGAGAAGAGCAAAAGCAAAAAGAGCAAAAGCAAAAAGAAGAAAAGAGGAAAGGCAAAGGAAACGGAGAAGAGCAAAAGCAAAAAGAGCAAAAGCAAAAGAAGAAAAGAGGAAAGGCAAAGGAAACGGAGAAGAGCAAAAGCAAAAAGAGCAAAAGCAAAAAGAAGAAAAGAGGAAAGGCAAAGGAAACGGAGAAGAGCAAAAGCAAAAAGAGCAAAAGCAAAAAGAAGAAAAGAGGAAAGGCAAAGGAAACGGAGAAGAGCAAAAGCAAAAAGAGCAAAAGCAAAAAGAAGAAAAGAGGAAAGGCAAAGGAAACGGAGAAGAGCAAAAGCAAAAAGAGCAAAAGCAAAAAGAAGAAAAGAGGAAAGGCAAAGGAAACGGAGAAGAGCAAAAGCAAAAAGAGCAAAAGCAAAAAGAAGAAAAGAGGAAAGGCAAAGGAAACGGAGAAGAGCAAAAGCAAAAAGAGCAAAAGCAAAAAGAAGAAAAGAGGAAAGGCAAAGGAAACGGAGAAGAGCAAAAGCAAAAGAGCAAAAGCAAAAAGAAGAAAAGAGGAAAGGCAAAGGAAACGGAGAAGAGCAAAAGCAAAAGAGCAAAAGCAAAAAGAAGAAAAGAGGAAAGGCAAAGGAAACGGAGAAGAGCAAAAGCAAAAGAGCAAAAGCAAAAAGAAGAAAAGAGGAAAGGCAAAGGAAACGGAGAAGAGCAAAAGCAAAAGAGCAAAAGCAAAAGAAGAAAAGAGGAAAGGCAAAGGAAACGGAGAAGAGCAAAAGCAAAAGAGCAAAAGCAAAAAGAAGAAAAGAGGAAAGGCAAAGGAAACGGAGAAGAGCAAAAGCAAAAGAGCAAAAGCAAAAAGAAGAAAAGAGGAAAGGCAAAGGAAACGGAGAAGAGCAAAAGCAAAAGAGCAAAAGCAAAAGAAGAAAAGAGGAAAGGCAAAGGAAACGGAGAAGAGCAAAAGCAAAAGAGCAAAAGCAAAAAGAAGAAAAGAGGAAAGGCAAAGGAAACGGAGAAGAGCAAAAGCAAAAGAGCAAAAGCAAAAAGAAGAAAAGAGGAAAGGCAAAGGAAACGGAGAAGAGCAAAAGCAAAAGAGCAAAAGCAAAAAGAAGAAAAGAGGAAAGGCAAAGGAAACGGAGAAGAGCAAAAGCAAAAAGAGCAAAAGCAAAAGAAGAAAAGAGGAAAGGCAAAGGAAACGGAGAAGAGCAAAAGCAAAAGAGCAAAAGCAAAAAGAAGAAAAGAGGAAAGGCAAAGGAAACGGAGAAGAGCAAAAGCAAAAAGAGCAAAAGCAAAAAGAAGAAAAGAGGAAAGGCAAAGGAAACGGAGAAGAGCAAAAGCAAAAGAGCAAAAGCAAAAAGAAGAAAAGAGGAAAGGCAAAGGAAACGGAGAAGAGCAAAAGCAAAAAGAGCAAAAGCAAAAAGAAGAAAAGAGGAAAGGCAAAGGAAACGGAGAAGAGCAAAAGCAAAAAGAGCAAAAGCAAAAAGAAGAAAAGAGGAAAGGCAAAGGAAACGGAGAAGAGCAAAAGCAAAAAGAGCAAAAGCAAAAAGAAGAAAAGAGGAAAGGCAAAGGAAACGGAGAAGAGCAAAAGCAAAAAGAGCAAAAGCAAAAAGAAGAAAAGAGGAAAGGCAAAGGAAACGGAGAAGAGCAAAAGCAAAAAGAGCAAAAGCAAAAAGAAGAAAAGAGGAAAGGCAAAGGAAACGGAGAAGAGCAAAAGCAAAAGAGCAAAAGCAAAAAGAAGAAAAGAGGAAAGGCAAAGGAAACGGAGAAGAGCAAAAGCAAAAAAGAGCAAAAGCAAAAAGAAGAAAAGAGGAAAGGCAAAGGAAACGGAGAAGAGCAAAAGCAAAAAGAGCAAAAGCAAAAAGAAGAAAAGAGGAAAGGCAAAGGAAACGGAGAAGAGCAAAAGCAAAAAGAGCAAAAGCAAAAAGAAGAAAAGAGGAAAGGCAAAGGAAACGGAGAAGAGCAAAAGCAAAAAGAGCAAAAGCAAAAAGAAGAAAAGAGGAAAGGCAAAGGAAACGGAGAAGAGCAAAAGCAAAAAGAGCAAAAGCAAAAAGAAGAAAAGAGGAAAGGCAAAGGAAACGGAGAAGAGCAAAAGCAAAAAGAGCAAAAGCAAAAAGAAGAAAAGAGGAAAGGCAAAGGAAACGGAGAAGAGCAAAAGCAAAAAGAGCAAAAGCAAAAAGAAGAAAAGAGGAAAGGCAAAGGAAACGGAGAAGAGCAAAAGCAAAAAGAGCAAAAGCAAAAAGAAGAAAAGAGGAAAGGCAAAGGAAACGGAGAAGAGCAAAAGCAAAAAGAGCAAAAGCAAAAAGAAGAAAAGAGGAAAGGCAAAGGAAACGGAGAAGAGCAAAAGCAAAAGAGCAAAAGCAAAAAGAAGAAAAGAGGAAAGGCAAAGGAAACGGAGAAGAGCAAAAGCAAAAAGAGCAAAAGCAAAAAGAAGAAAAGAGGAAAGGCAAAGGAAACGGAGAAGAGCAAAAGCAAAAAGAGCAAAAGCAAAAAGAAGAAAAGAGGAAAGGCAAAGGAAACGGAGAAGAGCAAAAGCAAAAAGAGCAAAAGCAAAAAGAAGAAAAGAGGAAAGGCAAAGGAAACGGAGAAGAGCAAAAGCAAAAAGAGCAAAAGCAAAAGAAGAAAAGAGGAAAGGCAAAGGAAACGGAGAAGAGCAAAAGCAAAAGAGCAAAAGCAAAAGAAGAAAAGAGGAAAGGCAAAGGAAACGGAGAAGAGCAAAAGCAAAAGAGCAAAAGCAAAAAGAAGAAAAGAGGAAAGGCAAAGGAAACGGAGAAGAGCAAAAGCAAAAGAGCAAAAGCAAAAAGAAGAAAAGAGGAAAGGCAAAGGAAACGGAGAAGAGCAAAAGCAAAAGAGCAAAAGCAAAAAGAAGAAAAGAGGAAAGGCAAAGGAAACGGAGAAGAGCAAAAGCAAAAGAGCAAAAGCAAAAAGAAGAAAAGAGGAAAGGCAAAGGAAACGGAGAAGAGCAAAAGCAAAAGAGCAAAAGCAAAAAGAAGAAAAGAGGAAAGGCAAAGGAAACGGAGAAGAGCAAAAGCAAAAGAGCAAAAGCAAAAAGAAGAAAAGAGGAAAGGCAAAGGAAACGGAGAAGAGCAAAAGCAAAAGAGCAAAAGCAAAAAGAAGAAAAGAGGAAAGGCAAAGGAAACGGAGAAGAGCAAAAGCAAAAGAGCAAAAGCAAAAAGAAGAAAAGAGGAAAGGCAAAGGAAACGGAGAAGAGCAAAAGCAAAAGAGCAAAAGCAAAAAGAAGAAAAGAGGAAAGGCAAAGGAAACGGAGAAGAGCAAAAGCAAAAGAGCAAAAGCAAAAAGAAGAAAAGAGGAAAGGCAAAGGAAACGGAGAAGAGCAAAAGCAAAAGAGCAAAAGCAAAAAGAAGAAAAGAGGAAAGGCAAAGGAAACGGAGAAGAGCAAAAGCAAAAGAGCAAAAGCAAAAAGAAGAAAAGAGGAAAGGCAAAGGAAACGGAGAAGAGCAAAAGCAAAAGAGCAAAAGCAAAAAGAAGAAAAGAGGAAAGGCAAAGGAAACGGAGAAGAGCAAAAGCAAAAGAGCAAAAGCAAAAAGAAGAAAAGAGGAAAGGCAAAGGAAACGGAGAAGAGCAAAAGCAAAAAAGAGCAAAAGCAAAAAGAAGAAAAGAGGAAAGGCAAAGGAAACGGAGAAGAGCAAAAGCAAAAGAGCAAAAGCAAAAAGAAGAAAAGAGGAAAGGCAAAGGAAACGGAGAAGAGCAAAAGCAAAAGAGCAAAAGCAAAAAGAAGAAAAGAGGAAAGGCAAAGGAAACGGAGAAGAGCAAAAGCAAAAGAGCAAAAGCAAAAAGAAGAAAAGAGGAAAGGCAAAGGAAACGGAGAAGAGCAAAAGCAAAAGAGCAAAAGCAAAAAGAAGAAAAGAGGAAAGGCAAAGGAAACGGAGAAGAGCAAAAGCAAAAGAGCAAAAGCAAAAAGAAGAAAAGAGGAAAGGCAAAGGAAACGGAGAAGAGCAAAAGCAAAAGAGCAAAAGCAAAAAGAAGAAAAGAGGAAAGGCAAAGGAAACGGAGAAGAGCAAAAGCAAAAGAGCAAAAGCAAAAAGAAGAAAAGAGGAAAGGCAAAGGAAACGGAGAAGAGCAAAAGCAAAAGAGCAAAAGCAAAAAGAAGAAAAGAGGAAAGGCAAAGGAAACGGAGAAGAGCAAAAGCAAAAGAGCAAAAGCAAAAAGAAGAAAAGAGGAAAGGCAAAGGAAACGGAGAAGAGCAAAAGCAAAAGAGCAAAAGCAAAAAGAAGAAAAGAGGAAAGGCAAAGGAAACGGAGAAGAGCAAAAGCAAAAGAGCAAAAGCAAAAAGAAGAAAAGAGGAAAGGCAAAGGAAACGGAGAAGAGCAAAAGCAAAAGAGCAAAAGCAAAAAGAAGAAAAGAGGAAAGGCAAAGGAAACGGAGAAGAGCAAAAGCAAAAGAGCAAAAGCAAAAAGAAGAAAAGAGGAAAGGCAAAGGAAACGGAGAAGAGCAAAAGCAAAAAGAGCAAAAGCAAAAAGAAGAAAAGAGGAAAGGCAAAGGAAACGGAGAAGAGCAAAAGCAAAAAGAGCAAAAGCAAAAAGAAGAAAAGAGGAAAGGCAAAGGAAACGGAGAAGAGCAAAAGCAAAAAGAGCAAAAGCAAAAAGAAGAAAAGAGGAAAGGCAAAGGAAACGGAGAAGAGCAAAAGCAAAAAGAGCAAAAGCAAAAAGAAGAAAAGAGGAAAGGCAAAGGAAACGGAGAAGAGCAAAAGCAAAAAGAGCAAAAGCAAAAGAAGAAAAGAGGAAAGGCAAAGGAAACGGAGAAGAGCAAAAGCAAAAGAGCAAAAGCAAAAAGAAGAAAAGAGGAAAGGCAAAGGAAACGGAGAAGAGCAAAAGAAAAAAGAGCAAAAGCAAAAAGAAGAAAAGAGGAAAGGCAAAGGAAACGGAGAAGAGCAAAAGCAAAAAGAGCAAAAGCAAAAAGAAGAAAAGAGGAAAGGCAAAGGAAACGGAGAAGAGCAAAAGCAAAAGAGCAAAAGCAAAAAGAAGAAAAGAGGAAAGGCAAAGGAAACGGAGAAGAGCAAAAGCAAAAGAGCAAAAGCAAAAAGAAGAAAAGAGGAAAGGCAAAGGAAACGGAGAAGAGCAAAAGCAAAAAGAGCAAAAGCAAAAAGAAGAAAAGAGGAAAGGCAAAGGAAACGGAGAAGAGCAAAAGCAAAAAGAGCAAAAGCAAAAAGAAGAAAAGAGGAAAGGCAAAGGAAACGGAGAAGAGCAAAAGCAAAAAGAGCAAAAGCAAAAAGAAGAAAAGAGGAAAGGCAAAGGAAACGGAGAAGAGCAAAAGCAAAAAGAGCAAAAGCAAAAAGAAGAAAAGAGGAAAGGCAAAGGAAACGGAGAAGAGCAAAAGCAAAAAGAGCAAAAGCAACAAGAAGAAAAGAGGAAAGGCAAAGGAAACGGAGAAGAGCAAAAGCAAAAAGAGCAAAAGCAAAAAGAAGAAAAGAGGAAAGGCAAAGGAAACGGAGAAGAGCAAAAGCAAAAAGAGCAAAAGCAAAAAGAAGAAAAGAGGAAAGGCAAAGGAAACGGAGAAGAGCAAAAGCAAAAAAGAGCAAAAGCAAAAAGAAGAAAAGAGGAAAGGCAAAGGAAACGGAGAAGAGCAAAAGCAAAAAGAGCAAAAGCAAAAAGAAGAAAAGAGGAAAGGCAAAGGAAACGGAGAAGAGCAAAAGCAAAAAGAGCAAAAGCAAAAGAAGAAAAGAGGAAAGGCAAAGGAAACGGAGAAGAGCAAAAGCAAAAAGAGCAAAAGCAAAAAGAAGAAAAGAGGAAAGGCAAAGGAAACGGAGAAGAGCAAAAGCAAAAAGAGCAAAAGCAAAAAGAAGAAAAGAGGAAAGGCAAAGGAAACGGAGAAGAGCAAAAGCAAAAAAGAGCAAAAGCAAAAAGAAGAAAAGAGGAAAGGCAAAGGAAACGGAGAAGAGCAAAAGCAAAAAGAGCAAAAGCAAAAAGAAGAAAAGAGGAAAGGCAAAGGAAACGGAGAAGAGCAAAAGCAAAAAGAGCAAAAGCAAAAAGAAGAAAAGAGGAAAGGCAAAGGAAACGGAGAAGAGCAAAAGCAAAAAGAGCAAAAGCAAAAAGAAGAAAAGAGGAAAGGCAAAGGAAACGGAGAAGAGCAAAAGCAAAAAGAGCAAAAGCAAAAAGAAGAAAAGAGGAAAGGCAAAGGAAACGGAGAAGAGCAAAAGCAAAAGAGCAAAAGCAAAAAGAAGAAAAGAGGAAAGGCAAAGGAAACGGAGAAGAGCAAAAGCAAAAGAGCAAAAGCAAAAAGAAGAAAAGAGGAAAGGCAAAGGAAACGGAGAAGAGCAAAAGCAAAAGAGCAAAAGCAAAAAGAAGAAAAGAGGAAAGGCAAAGGAAACGGAGAAGAGCAAAAGCAAAAGAGCAAAAGCAAAAAGAAGAAAAGAGGAAAGGCAAAGGAAACGGAGAAGAGCAAAAGCAAAAGAGCAAAAGCAAAAAGAAGAAAAGAGGAAAGGCAAAGGAAACGGAAAAGAGCAAAAGCAAAAGAGCAAAAGCAAAAAGAAGAAAAGAGGAAAGGCAAAGGAAACGGAGAAGAGCAAAAGCAAAAGAGCAAAAGCAAAAAGAAGAAAAGATGAAAGGCAAAGGAAACGGAGAAGAGCAAAAGCAAAAGAGCAAAAGCAAAAAGAAGAAAAGAGGAAAGGCAAAGGAAACGGAGAAGAGCAAAAGCAAAAGAGCAAAAGCAAAAAGAAGAAAAGAGGAAAGGCAAAGGAAACGGAGAAGAGCAAAAGCAAAAGCAAAGAGCAAAAGCAAAAAGAAGAAAAGAGGAAAGGCAAAGGAAACGGAGAAGAGCAAAAGCAAAAGAGCAAAAGCAAAAAGAAGAAAAGAGGAAAGGCAAAGGAAACGGAGAAGAGCAAAAGCAAAAGAGCAAAAGCAAAAAGAAGAAAAGAGGAAAGGCAAAGGAAACGGAGAAGAGCAAAAGCAAAAGAGCAAAAGCAAAAAGAAGAAAAGAGGAAAGGCAAAGGAAACGGAGAAGAGCAAAAGCAAAAGAGCAAAAGCAAAAAGAAGAAAAGAGGAAAGGCAAAGGAAACGGAGAAGAGCAAAAGCAAAAGAGCAAAAGCAAAAAGAAGAAAAGAGGAAAGGCAAAGGAAACGGAGAAGAGCAAAAGCAAAAGAGCAAAAGCAAAAAGAAGAAAAGAGGAAAGGCAAAGGAAACGGAGAAGAGCAAAAGCAAAAGAGCAAAAGCAAAAAGAAGAAAAGAGGAAAGGCAAAGGAAACGGAGAAGAGCAAAAGCAAAAGAGCAAAAGCAAAAAGAAGAAAAGAGGAAAGGCAAAGGAAACGGAGAAGAGCAAAAGCAAAAGAGCAAAAGCAAAAAGAAGAAAAGAGGAAAGGCAAAGGAAACGGAGAAGAGCAAAAGCAAAAGAGCAAAAGCAAAAAGAAGAAAAGAGGAAAGGCAAAGGAAACGGAGAAGAGCAAAAGCAAAAGAGCAAAAGCAAAAAGAAGAAAAGAGGAAAGGCAAAGGAAACGGAGAAGAGCAAAAGCAAAAGAGCAAAAGCAAAAAGAAGAAAAGAGGAAAGGCAAAGGAAACGGAGAAGAGCAAAAGCAAAAGAGCAAAAGCAAAAAGAAGAAAAGAGGAAAGGCAAAGGAAACGGAGAAGAGCAAAAGCAAAAGAGCAAAAGCAAAAAGAAGAAAAGAGGAAAGGCAAAGGAAACGGAGAAGAGCAAAAGCAAAAGAGCAAAAGCAAAAAGAAGAAAAGAGGAAAGGCAAAGGAAACGGAGAAGAGCAAAAGCAAAAGAGCAAAAGCAAAAAGAAGAAAAGAGGAAAGGCAAAGGAAACGGAGAAGAGCAAAAGCAAAAGAGCAAAAGCAAAAAGAAGAAAAGAGGAAAGGCAAAGGAAACGGAGAAGAGCAAAAGCAAAAGAGCAAAAGCAAAAAGAAGAAAAGAGGAAAGGCAAAGGAAACGGAGAAGAGCAAAAGCAAAAGAGCAAAAGCAAAAAGAAGAAAAGAGGAAAGGCAAAGGAAACGGAGAAGAGCAAAAGCAAAAAGAGCAAAAGCAAAAAGAAGAAAAGAGGAAAGGCAAAGGAAACGGAGAAGAGCAAAAGCAAAAGAGCAAAAGCAAAAAGAAGAAAAGAGGAAAGGCAAAGGAAACGGAGAAGAGCAAAAGCAAAAGAGCAAAAGCAAAAAGAAGAAAAGAGGAAAGGCAAAGGAAACGGAGAAGAGCAAAAGCAAAAGAGCAAAAGCAAAAAGAAGAAAAGAGGAAAGGCAAAGGAAACGGAGAAGAGCAAAAGCAAAAGAGCAAAAGCAAAAAGAAGAAAAGAGGAAAGGCAAAGGAAACGGAGAAGAGCAAAAGCAAAAGAGCAAAAGCAAAAAGAAGAAAAGAGGAAAGGCAAAGGAAACGGAGAAGAGCAAAAGCAAAAGAGCAAAAGCAAAAAGAAGAAAAGAGGAAAGGCAAAGGAAACGGAGAAGAGCAAAAGCAAAAGAGCAAAAGCAAAAAGAAGAAAAGAGGAAAGGCAAAGGAAACGGAGAAGAGCAAAAGCAAAAGAGCAAAAGCAAAAAGAAGAAAAGAGGAAAGGCAAAGGAAACGGAGAAGAGCAAAAGCAAAAGAGCAAAAGCAAAAAGAAGAAAAGAGGAAAGGCAAAGGAAACGGAGAAGAGCAAAAGCAAAAGAGCAAAAGCAAAAAGAAGAAAAGAGGAAAGGCAAAGGAAACGGAGAAGAGCAAAAGCAAAAGAGCAAAAGCAAAAAGAAGAAAAGAGGAAAGGCAAAGGAAACGGAGAAGAGCAAAAGCAAAAGAGCAAAAGCAAAAAGAAGAAAAGAGGAAAGGCAAAGGAAACGGAGAAGAGCAAAAGCAAAAGAGCAAAAGCAAAAAGAAGAAAAGAGGAAAGGCAAAGGAAACGGAGAAGAGCAAAAGCAAAAGAGCAAAAGCAAAAAGAAGAAAAGAGGAAAGGCAAAGGAAACGGAGAAGAGCAAAAGCAAAAGAGCAAAAGCAAAAAGAAGAAAAGAGGAAAGGCAAAGGAAACGGAGAAGAGCAAAAGCAAAAGAGCAAAAGCAAAAAGAAGAAAAGAGGAAAGGCAAAGGAAACGGAGAAGAGCAAAAGCAAAAGAGCAAAAGCAAAAAGAAGAAAAGAGGAAAGGCAAAGGAAACGGAGAAGAGCAAAAGCAAAAGAGCAAAAGCAAAAAGAAGAAAAGAGGAAAGGCAAAGGAAACGGAGAAGAGCAAAAGCAAAAGAGCAAAAGCAAAAGAAGAAAAGAGGAAAGGCAAAGGAAACGGAGAAGAGCAAAAGCAAAAGAGCAAAAGCAAAAAGAAGAAAAGAGGAAAGGCAAAGGAAACGGAGAAGAGCAAAAGCAAAAGAGCAAAAGCAAAAAGAAGAAAAGAGGAAAGGCAAAGGAAACGGAGAAGAGCAAAAGCAAAAGAGCAAAAGCAAAAAGAAGAAAAGAGGAAAGGCAAAGGAAACGGAGAAGAGCAAAAGCAAAAGAGCAAAAGCAAAAAGAAGAAAAGAGGAAAGGCAAAGGAAACGGAGAAGAGCAAAAGCAAAAGAGCAAAAGCAAAAGAAGAAAAGAGGAAAGGCAAAGGAAACGGAGAAGAGCAAAAGCAAAAGAGCAAAAGCAAAAAGAAGAAAAGAGGAAAGGCAAAGGAAACGGAGAAGAGCAAAAGCAAAAGAGCAAAAGCAAAAAGAAGAAAAGAGGAAAGGCAAAGGAAACGGAGAAGAGCAAAAGCAAAAGAGCAAAAGCAAAAAGAAGAAAAGAGGAAAGGCAAAGGAAACGGAGAAGAGCAAAAGCAAAAGAGCAAAAGCAAGAAGAAGAAAAGAGGAAAGGCAAAGGAAACGGAGAAGAGCAAAAGCAAAAGAGCAAAAGCAAAAAGAAGAAAAGAGGAAAGGCAAAGGAAACGGAGAAGAGCAAAAGCAAAAGAGCAAAAGCAAAAAGAAGAAAAGAGGAAAGGCAAAGGAAACGGAGAAGAGCAAAAGCAAAAGAGCAAAAGCAAAAAGAAGAAAAGAGGAAAGGCAAAGGAAACGGAGAAGAGCAAAAGCAAAAGAGCAAAAGCAAAAAGAAGAAAAGAGGAAAGGCAAAGGAAACGGAGAAGAGCAAAAGCAAAAGAGCAAAAGCAAAAAGAAGAAAAGAGGAAAGGCAAAGGAAAC
>NW_026539133.1:0-14919 GCF_027791375.1 Indicator indicator | reverse complement strand
CTTTTGCTTTTGCTCTTCTCCGTTTCCTTTGCCTTTCCTCTTTTCTTCTTTTTGCTTTTGCTCTTTTGCTTTTGCTTTTGCTCTTCTCCGTTTCCTTTGCCTTTCCTCTTTTCTTCTTTTTGCTTTTGCTCTTTTGCTTTTGCTCTTCTCCGTTTCCTTTGCCTTTCCTCTTTTCTTCTTTTTGCTTTTGCTCTTTGCTTTTGCTTTTGCTCTTCTCCGTTTCCTTTGCCTTTCCTCTTTTCTTCTTTTTGCTTTTGCTCTTTGCTTTTGCTTTTGCTCTTCTCCGTTTCCTTTGCCTTTCCTCTTTTCTTCTTTTTGCTTTTGCTCTTTCGCTTTTGCTTTTGCTCTTCTCCGTTTCCTTTGCCTTTCCTCTTTTCTTCTTTTTGCTTTTGCTCTTTGCTTTTGCTTTTGCTCTTCTCCGTTTCCTTTGCCTTTCCTCTTTTCTTCTTTTTGCTTTTGCTCTTTGCTTTTGCTTTTGCTCTTCTCCGTTTCCTTTGCCTTTCCTCTTTTCTTCTTTTTGCTTTTGCTCTTTGCTTTTGCTTTTGCTCTTCTCCGTTTCCTTTGCCTTTCCTCTTTTCTTCTTTTTGCTTTTGCTCTTTTGCTTTTGCTCTTCTCCGTTTCCTTTGCCTTTCCTCTTTTCTTCTTTTTGCTTTTGCTCTTTTGCTTTTGCTCTTCTCCGTTTCCTTTGCCTTTCCTCTTTTCTTCTTTTTGCTTTTGCGCTTTTGCTTTTGCTCTTCTCCGTTTCCTTTGCCTTTCCTCTTTTCTTCTTTTTGCTTTTGCTCTTTTGCTTTTGCTCTTCTCCGTTTCCTTTGCCTTTCCTCTTTTCTTCTTTTTGCTTTTGCTCTTTTGCTTTTGCTCTTCTCCGTTTCCTTTGCCTTTCCTCTTTTCTTCTTTTTGCTTTTGCGCTTTTGCTTTTGCTCTTCTCCGTTTCCTTTGCCTTTCCTCTTTTCTTCTTTTTGCTTTTGCTCTTTTGCTTTTGCTCTTCTCCGTTTCCTTTGCCTTTCCTCTTTTCTTCTTTTTGCTTTTGCTCTTTTGCTTTTGCTCTTCTCCGTTTCCTTTGCCTTTCCTCTTTTCTTCTTTTTGCTTTTGCTCTTTTGCTTTTGCTCTTCTCCGTTTCCTTTGCCTTTCCTCTTTTCTTCTTTTTGCTTTTGCTCTTTGCTTTTGCTTTTGCTCTTCTCCGTTTCCTTTGCCTTTCCTCTTTTCTTCTTTTTGCTTTTGCTCTTTTGCTTTTGCTCTTCTCCGTTTCCTTTGCCTTTCCTCTTTTCTTCTTTTTGCTTTTGCTCTTTTGCTTTTGCTCTTCTCCGTTTCCTTTGCCTTTCCTCTTTTCTTCTTTTTGCTTTTGCTCTTTGCTTTTGCTTTTGCTCTTCTCCGTTTCCTTTGCCTTTCCTCTTTTCTTCTTTTTGCTTTTGCTCTTGCTTTTGCTTTTGCTCTTCTCCGTTTCCTTTGCCTTTCCTCTTTTCTTCTTTTTGCTTTTGCTCTTTGCTTTTGCTTTTGCTCTTCTCCGTTTCCTTTGCCTTTCCTCTTTTCTTCTTTTTGCTTTTGCTCTTTTTTGCTTTTGCTCTTCTCCGTTTCCTTTGCCTTTCCTCTTTTCTTCTTTTTGCTTTTGCTCTTGCTTTTGCTTTTGCTCTTCTCCGTTTCCTTTGCCTTTCCTCTTTTCTTCTTTTTGCTTTTGCTCTTTGCTTTTGCTTTTGCTCTTCTCCGTTTCCTTTGCCTTTCCTCTTTTCTTCTTTTTGCTTTGCTCTTTCGCTTTTGCTTTTGCTCTTCTCCGTTTCCTTTGCCTTTCCTCTTTTCTTCTTTTTGCTTTTGCTCTTTGCTTTTGCTTTTGCTCTTCTCCGTTTCCTTTGCCTTTCCTCTTTTCTTCTTTTTGCTTTTGCTCTTTTGCTTTTGCTTTTGCTCTTCTCCGTTTCCTTTGCCTTTCCTCTTTTCTTCTTTTTGCTTTTGCTCTTTGCTTTTGCTTTTGCTCTTCTCCGTTTCCTTTGCCTTTCCTCTTTTCTTCTTTTTGCTTTTGCTCTTTGCTTTTGCTTTTGCTCTTCTCCGTTTCCTTTGCCTTTCCTCTTTTCTTCTTTTTGCTTTTGCTCTTTTGCTTTTGCTCTTCTCCGTTTCCTTTGCCTTTCCTCTTTTCTTCTTTTTGCTTTGCTCTTTCGCTTTTGCTTTTGCTCTTCTCCGTTTCCTTTGCCTTTCCTCTTTTCTTCTTTTTGCTTTTGCTCTTTGCTTTTGCTTTTGCTCTTCTCCGTTTCCTTTGCCTTTCCTCTTTTCTTCTTTTTGCTTTTGCTCTTTGCTTTTGCTTTTGCTCTTCTCCGTTTCCTTTGCCTTTCCTCTTTTCTTCTTTGCTTTGCTCTTTCGCTTTTGCTTTTGCTCTTCTCCGTTTCCTTTGCCTTTCCTCTTTTCTTCTTTTTGCTTTTGCTCTTTGCTTTTGCTTTTGCTCTTCTCCGTTTCCTTTGCCTTTCCTCTTTTCTTCTTTTTGCTTTTGCTCTTTGCTTTTGCTTTTGCTCTTCTCCGTTTCCTTTGCCTTTCCTCTTTTCTTCTTTTTGCTTTTGCTCTTTGCTTTTGCTTTTGCTCTTCTCCGTTTCCTTTGCCTTTCCTCTTTTCTTCTTTTTGCTTTTGCTCTTTTGCTTTTGCTCTTCTCCGTTTCCTTTGCCTTTCCTCTTTTCTTCTTTTTGCTTTTGCTCTTTTGCTTTTGCTTTTGCTCTTCTCCGTTTCCTTTGCCTTTCCTCTTTTCTTCTTTTTGCTTTTGCTCTTTTGCTTTTGCTTTTGCTCTTCTCCGTTTCCTTTGCCTTTCCTCTTTTCTTCTTTTTGCTTTTGCTCTTTTGCTTTTGCTCTTCTCCGTTTCCTTTGCCTTTCCTCTTTTCTTCTTTTTGCTTTTGCTCTTTTGCTTTTGCTCTTCTCCGTTTCCTTTGCCTTTCCTCTTTTCTTCTTTTTGCTTTTGCTCTTTTGCTTTTGCTCTTCTCCGTTTCCTTTGCCTTTCCTCTTTTCTTCTTTTTGCTTTTGCTCTTTTGCTTTTGCTCTTCTCCGTTTCCTTTGCCTTTCCTCTTTTCTTCTTTTTGCTTTTGCTCTTTTGCTTTTGCTTTTGCTCTTCTCCGTTTCCTTTGCCTTTCCTCTTTTCTTCTTTTTGCTTTTGCTCTTTTGCTTTTGCTCTTCTCCGTTTCCTTTGCCTTTCCTCTTTTCTTCTTTTTGCTTTTGCGCTTTTGCTTTTGCTCTTCTCCGTTTCCTTTGCCTTTCCTCTTTTCTTCTTTTTGCTTTTGCTCTTTTGCTTTTGCTCTTCTCCGTTTCCTTTGCCTTTCCTCTTTTCTTCTTTTTGCTTTTGCTCTTTTGCTTTTGCTCTTCTCCGTTTCCTTTGCCTTTCCTCTTTTCTTCTTTTTGCTTTTGCTCTTTTGCTTTTGCTCTTCTCCGTTTCCTTTGCCTTTCCTCTTTTCTTCTTTTTGCTTTTGCTCTTTTGCTTTTGCTCTTCTCCGTTTCCTTTGCCTTTCCTCTTTTCTTCTTTTTGCTTTTGCTCTTTGCTTTTGCTTTTGCTCTTCTCCGTTTCCTTTGCCTTTCCTCTTTTCTTCTTTTTGCTTTTGCGCTTTTGCTTTTGCTCTTCTCCGTTTCCTTTGCCTTTCCTCTTTTCTTCTTTTTGCTTTTGCTCTTTTGCTTTTGCTCTTCTCCGTTTCCTTTGCCTTTCCTCTTTTCTTCTTTTTGCTTTTGCGCTTTTGCTTTTGCTCTTCTCCGTTTCCTTTGCCTTTCCTCTTTTCTTCTTTTTGCTTTTGCGCTTTTGCTTTTGCTCTTCTCCGTTTCCTTTGCCTTTCCTCTTTTCTTCTTTTTGCTTTTGCTCTTTTGCTTTTGCTCTTCTCCGTTTCCTTTGCCTTTCCTCTTTTCTTCTTTTTGCTTTTGCTCTTTTGCTTTTGCTCTTCTCCGTTTCCTTTGCCTTTCCTCTTTTCTTCTTTTTGCTTTTGCGCTTTTGCTTTTGCTCTTCTCCGTTTCCTTTGCCTTTCCTCTTTTCTTCTTTTTGCTTTTGCTCTTTTGCTTTTGCTCTTCTCCGTTTCCTTTGCCTTTCCTCTTTTCTTCTTTTTGCTTTTGCTCTTTTGCTTTTGCTCTTCTCCGTTTCCTTTGCCTTTCCTCTTTTCTTCTTTTTGCTTTTGCGCTTTTGCTTTTGCTCTTCTCCGTTTCCTTTGCCTTTCCTCTTTTCTTCTTTTTGCTTTTGCTCTTTTGCTTTTGCTCTTCTCCGTTTCCTTTGCCTTTCCTCTTTTCTTCTTTTTGCTTTTGCTCTTTTGCTTTTGCTCTTCTCCGTTTCCTTTGCCTTTCCTCTTTTCTTCTTTTTGCTTTTGCTCTTTTGCTTTTGCTCTTCTCCGTTTCCTTTGCCTTTCCTCTTTTCTTCTTTTTGCTTTTGCTCTTTTGCTTTTGCTCTTCTCCGTTTCCTTTGCCTTTCCTCTTTTCTTCTTTTTGCTTTTGCTCTTTTGCTTTTGCTCTTCTCCGTTTCCTTTGCCTTTCCTCTTTTCTTCTTTTTGCTTTTGCTCTTTTGCTTTTGCTCTTCTCCGTTTCCTTTGCCTTTCCTCTTTTCTTCTTTTTGCTTTTGCTCTTTTGCTTTTGCTCTTCTCCGTTTCCTTTGCCTTTCCTCTTTTCTTCTTTTTGCTTTTGCTCTTTGCTTTTGCTTTTGCTCTTCTCCGTTTCCTTTGCCTTTCCTCTTTTCTTCTTTTTGCTTTTGCTCTTTTGCTTTTGCTCTTCTCCGTTTCCTTTGCCTTTCCTCTTTTCTTCTTTTTGCTTTTGCTCTTTTGCTTTTGCTCTTCTCCGTTTCCTTTGCCTTTCCTCTTTTCTTCTTTTTGCTTTTGCTCTTTGCTTTTGCTTTTGCTCTTCTCCGTTTCCTTTGCCTTTCCTCTTTTCTTCTTTTTGCTTTTGCTCTTTGCTTTTGCTTTTGCTCTTCTCCGTTTCCTTTGCCTTTCCTCTTTTCTTCTTTTTGCTTTTGCTCTTTGCTTTTGCTTTTGCTCTTCTCCGTTTCCTTTGCCTTTCCTCTTTTCTTCTTTTTGCTTTTGCTCTTTTGCTTTTGCTTTTGCTCTTCTCCGTTTCCTTTGCCTTTCCTCTTTTCTTCTTTTTGCTTTTGCTCTTTGCTTTTGCTTTTGCTCTTCTCCGTTTCCTTTGCCTTTCCTCTTTTCTTCTTTTTGCTTTTGCTCTTTTGCTTTTGCTCTTCTCCGTTTCCTTTGCCTTTCCTCTTTTCTTCTTTTTGCTTTTGCTCTTTGCTTTTGCTTTTGCTCTTCTCCGTTTCCTTTGCCTTTCCTCTTTTCTTCTTTTTGCTTTTGCTCTTTTGCTTTTGCTCTTCTCCGTTTCCTTTGCCTTTCCTCTTTTCTTCTTTTTGCTTTTGCTCTTTTGCTTTTGCTTTTGCCTTCTCCGTTTCCTTTGCCTTTCCTCTTTTCTTCTTTTTGCTTTTGCTCTTTTGCTTTTGCTCTTCTCCGTTTCCTTTGCCTTTCCTCTTTTCTTCTTTTTGCTTTTGCTCTTTTGCTTTTGCTCTTCTCCGTTTCCTTTGCCTTTCCTCTTTTCTTCTTTTTGCTTTTGCTCTTTTGCTTTTGCTCTTCTCCGTTTCCTTTGCCTTTCCTCTTTTCTTCTTTTTGCTTTTGCTCTTTTGCTTTTGCTCTTCTCCGTTTCCTTTGCCTTTCCTCTTTTCTTCTTTTTGCTTTTGCGCTTTTGCTTTTGCTCTTCTCCGTTTCCTTTGCCTTTCCTCTTTTCTTCTTTTTGCTTTTGCTCTTTTGCTTTTGCTCTTCTCCGTTTCCTTTGCCTTTCCTCTTTTCTTCTTTTTGCTTTTGCTCTTTTGCTTTTGCTCTTCTCCGTTTCCTTTGCCTTTCCTCTTTTCTTCTTTTTGCTTTTGCTCTTTTGCTTTTGCTCTTCTCCGTTTCCTTTGCCTTTCCTCTTTTCTTCTTTTTGCTTTTGCTCTTTTGCTTTTGCTCTTCTCCGTTTCCTTTGCCTTTCCTCTTTTCTTCTTTTTGCTTTTGCTCTTTTGCTTTTGCTCTTCTCCGTTTCCTTTGCCTTTCCTCTTTTCTTCTTTTTGCTTTTGCTCTTTTGCTTTTGCTCTTCTCCGTTTCCTTTGCCTTTCCTCTTTTCTTCTTTTTGCTTTTGCTCTTTTGCTTTTGCTCTTCTCCGTTTCCTTTGCCTTTCCTCTTTTCTTCTTTTTGCTTTTGCTCTTTTGCTTTTGCTCTTCTCCGTTTCCTTTGCCTTTCCTCTTTTCTTCTTTTTGCTTTTGCTCTTTTGCTTTTGCTCTTCTCCGTTTCCTTTGCCTTTCCTCTTTTCTTCTTTTTGCTTTTGCTCTTTTGCTTTTGCTCTTCTCCGTTTCCTTTGCCTTTCCTCTTTTCTTCTTTTTGCTTTTGCTCTTTTGCTTTTGCTCTTCTCCGTTTCCTTTGCCTTTCCTCTTTTCTTCTTTTTGCTTTTGCTCTTTTGCTTTTGCTCTTCTCCGTTTCCTTTGCCTTTCCTCTTTTCTTCTTTTTGCTTTTGCTCTTTTGCTTTTGCTCTTCTCCGTTTCCTTTGCCTTTCCTCTTTTCTTCTTTTTGCTTTTGCTCTTTTGCTTTTGCTCTTCTCCGTTTCCTTTGCCTTTCCTCTTTTCTTCTTTTTGCTTTTGCTCTTTTGCTTTTGCTCTTCTCCGTTTCCTTTGCCTTTCCTCTTTTCTTCTTTTTGCTTTTGCTCTTTTGCTTTTGCTCTTCTCCGTTTCCTTTGCCTTTCCTCTTTTCTTCTTTTTGCTTTTGCTCTTTTGCTTTTGCTCTTCTCCGTTTCCTTTGCCTTTCCTCTTTTCTTCTTTTTGCTTTTGCTCTTTGCTTTTGCTTTTGCTCTTCTCCGTTTCCTTTGCCTTTCCTCTTTTCTTCTTTTTGCTTTTGCTCTTTTGCTTTTGCTCTTCTCCGTTTCCTTTGCCTTTCCTCTTTTCTTCTTTTTGCTTTTGCTCTTTTGCTTTTGCTCTTCTCCGTTTCCTTTGCCTTTCCTCTTTTCTTCTTTTTGCTTTTGCTCTTTGCTTTGCTTTTGCTCTTCTCCGTTTCCTTTGCCTTTCCTCTTTTCTTCTTTTTGCTTTTGCTCTTTGCTTTTGCTTTTGCTCTTCTCCGTTTCCTTTGCCTTTCCTCTTTTCTTCTTTTTGCTTTTGCTGCTTTTGCTTTTGCTCTTCTCCGTTTCCTTTGCCTTTCCTCTTTTCTTCTTTTTGCTTTTGCTCTTTTGCTTTTGCTCTTCTCCGTTTCCTTTGCCTTTCCTCTTTTCTTCTTTTTGCTTTTGCTCTTGCTTTTGCTTTTGCTCTTCTCCGTTTCCTTTGCCTTTCCTCTTTTCTTCTTTTTGCTTTTGCTCTTTGCTTTTGCTTTTGCTCTTCTCCGTTTCCTTTGCCTTTCCTCTTTTCTTCTTTTTGCTTTTGCTCTTTGCTTTTGCTTTTGCTCTTCTCCGTTTCCTTTGCCTTTCCTCTTTTCTTCTTTTTGCTTTTGCTCTTTTGCTTTTGCTCTTCTCCGTTTCCTTTGCCTTTCCTCTTTTCTTCTTTTTGCTTTTGCTCTTTTGCTTTTGCTCTTCTCCGTTTCCTTTGCCTTTCCTCTTTTCTTCTTTTTGCTTTTGCTCTTTTGCTTTTGCTCTTCTCCGTTTCCTTTGCCTTTCCTCTTTTCTTCTTTTTGCTTTTGCTCTTTTGCTTTTGCTCTTCTCCGTTTCCTTTGCCTTTCCTCTTTTCTTCTTTTTGCTTTTGCTGCTTTTGCTTTTGCTCTTCTCCGTTTCCTTTGCCTTTCCTCTTTTCTTCTTTTTGCTTTTGCTCTTTGCTTTTGCTTTTGCTCTTCTCCGTTTCCTTTGCCTTTCCTCTTTTCTTCTTTTTGCTTTTGCTCTGCTTTTGCTTTTGCTCTTCTCCGTTTCCTTTGCCTTTCCTCTTTTCTTCTTTTTGCTTTTGCTCTTTTGCTTTTGCTCTTCTCCGTTTCCTTTGCCTTTCCTCTTTTCTTCTTTTTGCTTTTGCTCTTTTGCTTTTGCTTTTGCTCTTCTCCGTTTCCTTTGCCTTTCCTCTTTTCTTCTTTTTGCTTTTGCTCTTTGCTTTGCTTTTGCTCTTCTCCGTTTCCTTTGCCTTTCCTCTTTTCTTCTTTTTGCTTTTGCTCTTTTGCTTTTGCTCTTCTCCGTTTCCTTTGCCTTTCCTCTTTTCTTCTTTTTGCTTTTGCTCTTTTGCTTTTGCTCTTCTCCGTTTCCTTTGCCTTTCCTCTTTTCTTCTTTTTGCTTTTGCTCTTTTGCTTTTGCTCTTCTCCGTTTCCTTTGCCTTTCCTCTTTTCTTCTTTTTGCTTTTGCTCTTTTGCTTTTGCTCTTCTCCGTTTCCTTTGCCTTTCCTCTTTTCTTCTTTTTGCTTTTGCTCTTTTGCTTTTGCTCTTCTCCGTTTCCTTTGCCTTTCCTCTTTTCTTCTTTTTGCTTTTGCTCTTTTGCTTTTGCTCTTCTCCGTTTCCTTTGCCTTTCCTCTTTTCTTCTTTTTGCTTTTGCTCTTTTGCTTTTGCTCTTCTCCGTTTCCTTTGCCTTTCCTCTTTTCTTCTTTTTGCTTTTGCTCTTTTGCTTTTGCTCTTCTCCGTTTCCTTTGCCTTTCCTCTTTTCTTCTTTTTGCTTTTGCTCTTTTGCTTTTGCTCTTCTCCGTTTCCTTTGCCTTTCCTCTTTTCTTCTTTTTGCTTTTGCTCTTTTGCTTTTGCTCTTCTCCGTTTCCTTTGCCTTTCCTCTTTTCTTCTTTTTGCTTTTGCTCTTTTGCTTTTGCTCTTCTCCGTTTCCTTTGCCTTTCCTCTTTTCTTCTTTTTGCTTTTGCTCTTTTGCTTTTGCTCTTCTCCGTTTCCTTTGCCTTTCCTCTTTTCTTCTTTTTGCTTTTGCTCTTTTGCTTTTGCTCTTCTCCGTTTCCTTTGCCTTTCCTCTTTTCTTCTTTTTGCTTTTGCTCTTTTGCTTTTGCTCTTCTCCGTTTCCTTTGCCTTTCCTCTTTTCTTCTTTTTGCTTTTGCTCTTTTGCTTTTGCTCTTCTCCGTTTCCTTTGCCTTTCCTCTTTTCTTCTTTTTGCTTTTGCTCTTTTGCTTTTGCTCTTCTCCGTTTCCTTTGCCTTTCCTCTTTTCTTCTTTTTGCTTTTGCTCTTTTGCTTTTGCTCTTCTCCGTTTCCTTTGCCTTTCCTCTTTTCTTCTTTTTGCTTTTGCTCTTTTGCTTTTGCTCTTCTCCGTTTCCTTTGCCTTTCCTCTTTTCTTCTTTTTGCTTTTGCTCTTTTGCTTTTGCTCTTCTCCGTTTCCTTTGCCTTTCCTCTTTTCTTCTTTTTGCTTTTGCTCTTTTGCTTTTGCTTTTGCTCTTCTCCGTTTCCTTTGCCTTTCCTCTTTTCTTCTTTTTGCTTTTGCTCTTTTGCTTTTGCTCTTCTCCGTTTCCTTTGCCTTTCCTCTTTTCTTCTTTTTGCTTTTGCTCTTTTGCTTTTGCTCTTCTCCGTTTCCTTTGCCTTTCCTCTTTTCTTCTTTTTGCTTTTGCTCTTTTGCTTTTGCTCTTCTCCGTTTCCTTTGCCTTTCCTCTTTTCTTCTTTTTGCTTTTGCTCTTTTGCTTTTGCTCTTCTCCGTTTCCTTTGCCTTTCCTCTTTTCTTCTTTTTGCTTTTGCTCTTTTGCTTTTGCTTTTGCTCTTCTCCGTTTCCTTTGCCTTTCCTCTTTTCTTCTTTTTGCTTTTGCTCTTTTGCTTTTGCTCTTCTCCGTTTCCTTTGCCTTTCCTCTTTTCTTCTTTTTGCTTTTGCTCTTTTGCTTTTGCTCTTCTCCGTTTCCTTTGCCTTTCCTCTTTTCTTCTTTTTGCTTTTGCTCTTTTGCTTTTGCTCTTCTCCGTTTCCTTTGCCTTTCCTCTTTTCTTCTTTTTGCTTTTGCTCTTTTGCTTTTGCTCTTCTCCGTTTCCTTTGCCTTTCCTCTTTTCTTCTTTTTGCTTTTGCTCTTTTGCTTTTGCTCTTCTCCGTTTCCTTTGCCTTTCCTCTTTTCTTCTTTTTGCTTTTGCTCTTTTGCTTTTGCTCTTCTCCGTTTCCTTTGCCTTTCCTCTTTTCTTCTTTTTGCTTTTGCTCTTTTGCTTTTGCTCTTCTCCGTTTCCTTTGCCTTTCCTCTTTTCTTCTTTTTGCTTTTGCTCTTTTGCTTTTGCTCTTCTCCGTTTCCTTTGCCTTTCCTCTTTTCTTCTTTTTGCTTTTGCTCTTTTGCTTTTGCTCTTCTCCGTTTCCTTTGCCTTTCCTCTTTTCTTCTTTTTGCTTTTGCTCTTTTGCTTTTGCTCTTCTCCGTTTCCTTTGCCTTTCCTCTTTTCTTCTTTTTGCTTTTGCTCTTTTGCTTTTGCTCTTCTCCGTTTCCTTTGCCTTTCCTCTTTTCTTCTTTTTGCTTTTGCTCTTTTGCTTTTGCTCTTCTCCGTTTCCTTTGCCTTTCCTCTTTTCTTCTTTTTGCTTTTGCTCTTTTGCTTTTGCTCTTCTCCGTTTCCTTTGCCTTTCCTCTTTTCTTCTTTTTGCTTTTGCTCTTTTGCTTTTGCTCTTCTCCGTTTCCTTTGCCTTTCCTCTTTTCTTCTTTTTGCTTTTGCTCTTTGCTTTGCTTTTGCTCTTCTCCGTTTCCTTTGCCTTTCCTCTTTTCTTCTTTTTGCTTTTGCTCTTTTGCTTTTGCTCTTCTCCGTTTCCTTTGCCTTTCCTCTTTTCTTCTTTTTGCTTTTGCTCTTTTTGCTTTTGCTCTTCTCCGTTTCCTTTGCCTTTCCTCTTTTCTTCTTTTTGCTTTTGCTCTTTTGCTTTTGCTCTTCTCCGTTTCCTTTGCCTTTCCTCTTTTCTTCTTTTTGCTTTTGCTCTTTTGCTTTTGCTCTTCTCCGTTTCCTTTGCCTTTCCTCTTTTCTTCTTTTTGCTTTTGCTCTTCTTTGCTATTGCTCTTCTCCGTTTCCTTTGCCTTTCCTCTTTTCTTCTTTTTGCTTTTGCTCTTTTGCTTTTGCTCTTCTCCGTTTCCTTTGCCTTTCCTCTTTTCTTCTTTTTGCTTTTGCTCTTTTGCTTTTGCTCTTCTCCGTTTCCTTTGCCTTTCCTCTTTTCTTCTTTTTGCTTTTGCTCTTTTGCTTTTGCTCTTCTCCGTTTCCTTTGCCTTTCCTCTTTTCTTCTTTTTGCTTTTGCTCTTTTGCTTTTGCTCTTCTCCGTTTCCTTTGCCTTTCCTCTTTTCTTCTTTTTGCTTTTGCTCTTTTGCTTTTGCTCTTCTCCGTTTCCTTTGCCTTTCCTCTTTTCTTCTTTTTGCTTTTGCTCTTTTGCTTTTGCTCTTCTCCGTTTCCTTTGCCTTTCCTCTTTTCTTCTTTTTGCTTTTGCTCTTTTGCTTTTGCTCTTCTCCGTTTCCTTTGCCTTTCCTCTTTTCTTCTTTTTGCTTTTGCTCTTTTGCTTTTGCTCTTCTCCGTTTCCTTTGCCTTTCCTCTTTTCTTCTTTTTGCTTTTGCTCTTTTGCTTTTGCTCTTCTCCGTTTCCTTTGCCTTTCCTCTTTTCTTCTTTTTGCTTTTGCTCTTTTGCTTTTGCTCTTCTCCGTTTCCTTTGCCTTTCCTCTTTTCTTCTTTTTGCTTTTGCTCTTTTGCTTTTGCTCTTCTCCGTTTCCTTTGCCTTTCCTCTTTTCTTCTTTTTGCTTTTGCTCTTTTGCTTTTGCTCTTCTCCGTTTCCTTTGCCTTTCCTCTTTTCTTCTTTTGCTTTTGCTCTTTTGCTTTTGCTTTTGCTCTTCTCCGTTTCCTTTGCCTTTCCTCTTTTCTTCTTTTTGCTTTTGCTCTTTTGCTTTTGCTCTTCTCCGTTTCCTTTGCCTTTCCTCTTTTCTTCTTTTTGCTTTTGCTCTTTTGCTTTTGCTCTTCTCCGTTTCCTTTGCCTTTCCTCTTTTCTTCTTTTTGCTTTTGCTCTTTTGCTTTTGCTCTTCTCCGTTTCCTTTGCCTTTCCTCTTTTCTTCTTTTTGCTTTTGCTCTTTTGCTTTTGCTCTTCTCCGTTTCCTTTGCCTTTCCTCTTTTCTTCTTTTTGCTTTTGCTCTTTTGCTTTTGCTCTTCTCCGTTTCCTTTGCCTTTCCTCTTTTCTTCTTTTTGCTTTTGCTCTTTTGCTTTTGCTCTTCTCCGTTTCCTTTGCCTTTCCTCTTTTCTTCTTTTTGCTTTTGCTCTTTTGCTTTTGCTCTTCTCCGTTTCCTTTGCCTTTCCTCTTTTCTTCTTTTTGCTTTTGCTCTTTGCTTTTGCTTTTGCTCTTCTCCGTTTCCTTTGCCTTTCCTCTTTTCTTCTTTTTGCTTTTGCTCTTTTGCTTTTGCTTTTGCTCTTCTCCGTTTCCTTTGCCTTTCCTCTTTTCTTCTTTTTGCTTTTGCTCTTTTGCTTTTGCTTTTGCTCTTCTCCGTTTCCTTTGCCTTTCCTCTTTTCTTCTTTTTGCTTTTGCTCTTTTCTTTGCTTTTGCTCTTTTTCTTTTCTTTTGCTCTTCTCCGTTTCCTTTGCCTTTCCTCTTTTCTTCTTTTTGCTTTTGCTCTTTTTGCTTTTGCTCTTCTCCGTTTCCTTTGCCTTTCCTCTTTTCTTCTTTTTGCTTTTGCTCTTTTGCTTTTGCTTTTGCTCTTCTCCGTTTCCTTTGCCTTTCCTCTTTTCTTCTTTTTGCTTTTGCTCTTTTGCTTTTGCTTTTGCTCTTCTCCGTTTCCTTTGCCTTTCCTCTTTTCTTCTTTTTGCTTTTGCTCTTTTCTTTTTGCTTTTGCTCTTTTCTTTTCTTTTGCTCTTCTCCGTTTCCTTTGCCTTTCCTCTTTTCTTCTTTTTGCTTTTCGCTCTTTTTCTTTTGCTTTCTTTTGTCTTTTCTTTTGCTCTTCGTTTCCTTTGCCTTTCCTCTTTTCTTCTTTTTGCTTTTGCTCTTTTCTTTTGCTTTTGCTCTTCTCCGTTTCCTTTGCCTTTCCTCTTTTCTTCTTTTTGCTTTTGCTCTTTTGCTTTTGCTCTTCTCCGTTTCCTTTGCCTTTCCTCTTTTCTTCTTTTTGCTTTTGCTCTTTTGCTTTTGCTCTTCTCCGTTTCCTTTGCCTTTCCTCTTTTCTTCTTTTTGCTTTTGCTCTTTTGCTTTTGCTCTTCTCCGTTTCCTTTGCCTTTCCTCTTTTCTTCTTTTTGCTTTTGCTCTTTTGCTTTTGCTTTTGCTCTTCTCCGTTTCCTTTGCCTTTCCTCTTTTCTTCTTTTTGCTTTTGCTCTTTTGCTTTTGCTTTTGCTCTTCTCCGTTTCCTTTGCCTTTCCTCTTTTCTTCTTTTTGCTTTTGCTCTTTTGCTTTTGCTTTTGCTCTTTCCGTTTCCTTTGCCTTTCCTCTTTTCTTCTTTTTGCTTTTGCTCTTTTGCTTTTGCTTTTGCTCTTCTCCGTTTCCTTTGCCTTTCCTCTTTTCTTCTTTTTGCTTTTGCTCTTTTGCTTTTGCTTTTGCTCTTCTCCGTTTCCTTTGCCTTTCCTCTTTTCTTCTTTTTGCTTTGCTCTTTTGCTTTTGCTTTTGCTCTTCTCCGTTTCCTTTGCCTTTCCTCTTTTCTTCTTTTTGCTTTTGCTCTTTTGCTTTTGCTCTTTCTCCGTTTCCTTTGCCTTTCCTCTTTTCTTCTTTTTGCTTTTGCTCTTTTGCTTTTGCTTTTGCTCTTCTCCGTTTCCTTTGCCTTTCCTCTTTTCTTCTTTTTGCTTTTGCTCTTTTGCTTTTGCTCTTCTCCGTTTCCTTTGCCTTTCCTCTTTTCTTCTTTTTGCTTTTGCTCTTTTGCTTTTGCTCTTCTCCGTTTCCTTTGCCTTTCCTCTTTTCTTCTTTTTGCTTTTGCTCTTTTGCTTTTGCTTTTGCTCTTCTCCGTTTCCTTTGCCTTTCCTCTTTTCTTCTTTTTGCTTTTGCTCTTTTGCTTTTGCTCTTCTCCGTTTCCTTTGCCTTTCCTCTTTTCTTCTTTTTGCTTTTGCTCTTTTGCTTTTGCTCTTCTCCGTTTCCTTTGCCTTTCCTCTTTTCTTCTTTTTGCTTTTGCTCTTTTGCTTTTGCTCTTCTCCGTTTCCTTTGCCTTTCCTCTTTTCTTCTTTTTGCTTTTGCTCTTTTGCTTTTGCTCTTCTCCGTTTCCTTTGCCTTTCCTCTTTTCTTCTTTTTGCTTTTGCTCTTTTGCTTTTGCTCTTCTCCGTTTCCTTTGCCTTTCCTCTTTTCTTCTTTTTGCTTTTGCTCTTTTGCTTTTGCTCTTCTCCGTTTCCTTTGCCTTTCCTCTTTTCTTCTTTTTGCTTTTGCTCTTTTGCTTTTGCTCTTCTCCGTTTCCTTTGCCTTTCCTCTTTTCTTCTTTTTGCTTTTGCTCTTTTGCTTTTGCTCTTCTCCGTTTCCTTTGCCTTTCCTCTTTTCTTCTTTTTGCTTTTGCTCTTTTGCTTTTGCTCTTCTCCGTTTCCTTTGCCTTTCCTCTTTTCTTCTTTTTGCTTTTGCTCTTTTGCTTTTGCTCTTCTCCGTTTCCTTTGCCTTTCCTCTTTTCTTCTTTTTGCTTTTGCTCTTTTGCTTTTGCTCTTCTCCGTTTCCTTTGCCTTTCCTCTTTTCTTCTTTTTGCTTTTGCTCTTTTGCTTTTGCTCTTCTCCGTTTCCTTTGCCTTTCCTCTTTTCTTCTTTTTGCTTTTGCTCTTTTGCTTTTGCTCTTCTCCGTTTCCTTTGCCTTTCCTCTTTTCTTCTTTTTGCTTTTGCTCTTTTGCTTTTGCTCTTCTCCGTTTCCTTTGCCTTTCCTCTTTTCTTCTTTTTGCTTTTGCTCTTTCGCTTTTGCTTTTGCTCTTCTCCGTTTCCTTTGCCTTTCCTCTTTTCTTCTTTTTGCTTTTGCTCTTTTGCTTTTGCTCTTCTCCGTTTCCTTTGCCTTTCCTCTTTTCTTCTTTTTGCTTTTGCTCTTTGCTTTTGCTTTTGCTCTTCTCCGTTTCCTTTGCCTTTCCTCTTTTCTTCTTTTTGCTTTTGCTCTTGCTTTTGCTTTTGCTCTTCTCCGTTTCCTTTGCCTTTCCTCTTTTCTTCTTTTTGCTTTTGCTCTTTTGCTTTTGCTCTTCTCCGTTTCCTTTGCCTTTCCTCTTTTCTT
>NW_026539131.1:0-15244 GCF_027791375.1 Indicator indicator | reverse complement strand
ACCACATCATGCAACGGATGCTACCTGGTCTAAGTGGATGGCTGTGATAACACAGAGAGCTCGAATGGGAAATCTCGAAAGGCCTGGTTTGGTGGAGGTGATCACAAACTGGCCATAAGGCACAAGCTGTGCAAAACCTCCAGAGGAGAGAGTAACTCATGCAGAGGAAGCTCCTCCTTACAGTGATCTGTCTGATGATGAAAAGAGATATGCTTTGTTCACAGACGGTTCCTGTCGTCTTGTTGGGAACAAGCGGAGATGGAAATCTGCAGTGTGGAGTCCAACGCGCAGAGTTGCAGAAGCGAGAGATGGAGAAGGAGAATCCAGTCAATTTGCAGAAGTAAAAGCTGTCCAGCTAGCTCTTAACATAGCTGAACGTGAGAGATGGCCAAAGCTTTATCTCTACACCGACTCGTGGATGGTAGCCAATGCCTTGTGGGGTTGGCTGAAAGACTGGAAGAAGAATGGCTGGCAGAGGAAAGGAAAGCCAATCTGGGCTGCAGATCTGTGGCAAGACATTGCTGCTCGCATTGAGAGAATCCCAGTGAAAGTGAGACACATCGATGCTCACATTCCTAAGAGCAAAGCTACAGAGGAACAACAACACAACCATCAGGCAGATCTAGCTGCAAGAGTTTCCCAGGTGGACACAAACTCTGATCCTGATCCTGATCTTGACTGGAAACACCGAGGTGAGCTGTTCTTAGCTCGGTGGGCCCATGACTCGTCAGGACATCAAGGCAGAGATGCAACCTACCGATGGGCTCGTGACAGATCCATTGACATTTCCATGGATGCTATCACACAAGTCATCCATGACTGTGACATTTGTGCTGCTATTAAGCAGGCAAAGCGGATCAAGCCCTTGTGGTACGGTGACCGATGGTCCAAGTACAAGTATGGTGAAGCCTGGCAGATTGACTACATCACTCTACCTCGTTCTCGATCTGGTAAGCAGTATGTGCTGACTATGGTAGAGGCAAGCACTGGATGGCTGGAAACTTATCCAGTTCCTCATGCAACTGCACGTAACACCATTCTTGGCCTGGAGAGACAAATCCTGTGGAGACACGGAACTCCAGAGAGGATTGAGTCAGACAACGGAACTCATTTCAAGAACAATCTTGTAAAAAACTGGGCCAAAGAGCACGGCATCGAGTGGATATTCCACATTCCCTACTATGCACCAGCTGCAGGGAAGATCGAACGCTACAACGGTTTGCTGAAAACCACTCTCAAAGCCATGGGGGGTGGATCTTTGAAAAACTGGGAGAAACATTTAGCACAAGCAACCTGGTTGGTGAATAGTAGAGGTTCAGTGAATCGAGCTGGACCTGCCCAATCAGATTTGTTGCGAAAGGAGGAAGGTGATAGAGTTCCTGTTATCAGAGAAAAGAATCTGTTAGGCAAAACTGTTTGGGTATTTTCTCCTTCAGGAGAGGCCAAACCTGTCCGAGGGGTGGTTTCTGCTGAAGGTCCTGGTCACACCTATTGGGTGATGCAAGAAAATGGTGAAATTCAGTGTATTCCACAAAGAAATCTAACTTTGGCTGAGAGAGGTTAGATTCAGAGTGTTGCGCAGATACAGCATCGCGCCCAAGAGGAGAGTCCATGAGATCTACGGTGCACGAACCCTGAGAGCCCTGAGTCACCTGAGAGTCCCTGTTCCTTTCTTCGCTCCATCTGCGAGGAAACAAGCTGTTTGCTGTTTTTCCTGTGATTTGACTCTTTTGAATCATCTACATCTGAGATAGCCGGAACGGACCATGATCTTTATTCACCTATTGTTGTAGATATTATTTTAGATTAGATAAATGATAGTAGCAGCCAATGGAATTGTTTAGAAGGGGTGGACTGTGATGGTTTGAAACTGTCTTTTTAATTTTTCCTTGCAAAGTTCAGAACAGAGAAAGTGAAAGAATGTAAATAAGTCACTATTGGGTGTAAGAAAGCAAAATAACGATTGTTCTAAACACTTCCATTGGATAGATAGAAATGTTTAAGAACTATTACCCAAAACAAAGTAAGCACTCTGCACATTCTGCGTTCGGCAGTGGGGGCAGTTGCTGGGCTGTCTGGCTGCTGTTTCTTCTTCTCTTCTGGCTGAAGATAACACACTGACCTTGGCAGCTAAGTTAACAACTTTCTGCTTAACTAACTCTGCTTCTCTGTCCAGGGGGGTCTGGGGGGGGAAGCTCCTGGGAGAGGGAGGCCCCTTTGGGAGGGTCCCCTTGGGGGGAAGCAAAGGGAGATCGATTGTGCTTTTTCTGTTGATTGTATATATTTGTGAATGTTGTGAATTTTGTATATTTGTACATATTCATTGCATTTCATTGTAGATTTTAGACTCTGCTTGTAAATACAGCTTTTCATTTGCTTCCAGACTGGGCTAGCCTGGTTATTGTTGGTGGGGGGGGAATTTCAGCTCACACCGACACACTTGCCGCGCCTTGTTTTGCCTTGCCGCACCTTGCCTTGCCTTGCCTTGCCTTGTTGCACCTTGCCTTGCCTTGCCTTGCCTTGTTGCACCTTGCCGCACCTTGCCTTGCCTTGCCGCACCTTGCCGCGCCTTGTCTTGCCGTGCCGCGCCTTGCCTTGCCTTGCCTTGCTTTGCCGCGCCTTGCCTTGCCGTGTCTTGTCTTGCCTTGCCTTGCCGCGCCTTGCCTTGCCTTGCCTTGCTTTGCCGCGCCTTTTCTTGCCTTGCCGCACCTTGCCTTGCCTTGCCTTGTTGCACCTTGCCTTGCCTTGCCTTGCCGCGCCTTGCCGCGCCTTGCCGCGCCTTGCCTTGCCTCGCCGTGCCTTGCCTTCCCTTCCCTTCCCTTGCCTTGCCTTGCCTTGCCTTGCCGCGCCTTGCCTTGCCGCTGCTTGCCTTGCCTTGCCTTCCCTTCCCTTGCCTTGCCTTCCCTTCCCTTGCCTTGCCTTGCTGCTCCTTGCCGCGCCTTGCCTTGCCGCGCCTTGCCGTGCCTTGCAGCGTCTTGCTGCGCCTTGCCGCGCCGCACCTTGCCCGCTTGCCTGCGCCTTGCCTTGCCGCACCTTGCCTTGCCTTGCCGCGCCTTGCCTTGCTGCGCCTTGCGCGCCTTACCTTGCCTTGCCTTGCCTTGCTTGCATTGCCTCGCCTTGCCTTGCCGCGCCTTGCCTTACCGCGCTTTGCCTTGCCTTGCCTTGCCGCGCCTTGCCTTGCCTTGCCTTGCAGCGCCTTGCCTTGCCGCTCTTTGGCTTGCCTTGCCTTGCCGCGCCTTGCCTTGCCTTGCCGCGCATTGCCTTCCCTTGTCTTGCCTTGTCTTTCCGCGCCTTGCCTTGCCTTGCCTTGCCTTGCTGCGCCTTGCCTTGCCGCGCCTTGCCTTGCTGCGCCTTGCCTTGCCACCCCTTGCCTTGCCTTACTTCGCCTTGCCTTTCCTTGCCTTGCCTTGCCTTGCCTTGCCTTGCCTTGCCGCACTTGCCGCGCCTTGCCTTGCCGCTCTTTGGCTTGCCTTGCCTTGCCTTGCCGCGCCTTGCCTTGCCGCGCCTTGCCTTGCCGCGCCTTGCCTAGCCGCGCCTTGCCGCGCCTTGCCTTGCCTTGCCTTGCTGCTCCTTGCCGCGCCTTGCCTTGCCTTGCCCTGCCGCGCCTTGCCTTGCCAGTTGCCTTGCCGCGCTGCGCCTTGCCGCGCCGCGCCGCTCCTTGCCTAGCGCACCTTGCGCGCCTTGCCGCGCCTTGCCTTGCCGCGCCTTGCCTTGCCTTGCTGCACCTTGCCTTGCCGCGCCTTGCCTTGCCGCGCCTTGCCTCGCCTTGCCTTGCCTTGCCTTGCCTTGCCTTGCCTTGCCTTGCCTTGCCTTGCCTTGCCGCGCCTTGCTGCCTTGCTACGCATTGCGCGCTTGCGCGCCTTGCCGCGCCTTGCCTTGCCGCGCCGCGCCTTGCCTGCCGCGCCTTGCCTTGCCTTGCGCCTTGCCTTGCCGCGCCTTGCCTTGCCACGCCTTGCCTTGCCACGCCTTGCCTTGCCTTGCCTTTCCACGCCTTGCCTTGCCTTGCTGCGCCTTGCATTGCCTTGCCTTGCCTTGCCGTGCCTTGCCTTGCCGTGCCTTGCCTTGCCTTCCCTTGCCGTGCCTTCCCTTGCCTTCCCTTCCCGCGCCTTGCCTTGCCGCGCCTTGCCTTGCCTTGCCTTGCCTTGCTGCACCTTGCCTTGCTGCGCCATGCCTTGCCGCGCCTTGCCTTGCCTTACCTCGCCGCGCCTTGCCTTGCCTTGCCTTGCCGCGCCTTGCCTTGCCTTGCCTTGCCTTGCCTTGCCCCTCCTTGCCTTGCCTTGCCTTGCCGCGCCTTGCCTTGCCTTTTCTGGCCGGGCCTTGCCTTGCCGCGCCTTGCCTTGCCTTGCCGCGCCTTGCCTTGCCTTGCCGCGCCTTGCCTTGCCTTGCCTTGCCTTGCCTTGCCGCGCCTTGCCTTGCCTTGCCTTGCCTTCCCTTGCCTTGCCTTGCCTTGCCTTGCCTTGCCTTGCCTTGCCTTGCCTTGCCTTGCCGCGCCTTGCCGCGCCTTGCCGCGCCTTGCCTTGCCCTGCCTTGCCGCGCCTTGCCTTGCCTTGCCTTGCCTTGCCTTGCGCCTTGCCTTGCCTTGCCTTGCCGTGCCTTGCAGCCTTGCTGCGCCTTGCCGCGCCGTGCCTTGCCGCGCCTTCTGCGCCTTGCCTTGCCGCACCTTGCCTTGCCTTGCCTTGCCGCGCCTTGCCTTGCCACGCCTTGCATTGCCATGCCGCGCCTTGCCTTGCTGCCCTGCCTTGCCGCACCTTGCCGCGCCTTGCTTCCGTTGCCTTGCCTTGCTTTGCATTGCCTCGCCTTGCCTTGCCACGCCTTGCCTTGCCTTGTCTTGCTTAGCCTTGCCTTGCCTTGCCGCGCCTTGCATTGCCTTGCCTTGCCTTGCCGTGCCTTGCCTTGCCGCATCTTGTCTTGCCTTGCTGCACCTTGCCTTGCCTTGCCTTGCCTTGTTGCACCTTGCCTTGCCGCGCCTTGCCTTGCGTTGCCGCGCCTTGCATTGTCTTGCCTTGCCTTGCCGCGCCTTGCCTTGCCGCGCCTTGCCGCCCCTTGCCTTGCCGCGCCTTGCCTTGCCTTGCCGCGCCTTGCCGCGCCTTGCCTTGCCGCGCCTTGCCTTGCCGCCTTGCCTTGCCTTCGCACCTTGCCGCGCTTGCCTTGCCTCGCCTTGCCTTGCCTTGCTGCCTTGCCGCGCCTTGCCGTGCTGCGCCATGCTTGCCTGCCTTGCCTTGCCGCTCCTTGCCTTGCCGTGCCTCGCCTTGCCTTACTGCGCCTCGCCTTGCATTCCTTTGCCTCACCTTGCCTTGCCTTGCCGCGCCTTGCCACGCTGTGCCGCGCCTCACCGCACCTTGCCGTTCCTTGCATTGCCTTGCCTTGCCTCGCCTCGCCTTGCCACACCTTCCCTTGCCGCACCTTGTCTTCCCTTGCCTTGCCTTGCCTTCCCTTGCCTTCCCTTGCCTTGCCTTGCTGCTCCTTGCCGCACCGCCTTGCCTGCTGCACCTTGCCGCGCTTGCCTTGCCGTGCCTTGCCTTGCCGCCCTTGCCTTGCCTTGCCTTGCCTTGCCTTGCCTTGCCTTGCCTTGCCTTGCATTGCCTTCCCTTGCCTTGCCTTGCCTTGCCTCGCCTTGCCTTGCCTTGCCTTCCTTGCCTCGCCTTGCCTTGCCGCTCTTTGGCTTGCCTTGTCTTGCAGCGCCTCGCCTTGCCTTGCCGCGCCTTGCCTTGCCTAGCCGCGCCTTGCCGCGCCTTGCCGCGCCTCACCTTGCCATGCCTTCCCTTGCTTGCCTTGCCGCACCTTGCCTTCCCTTGCCTTGCCTGCCGCGCCTTGCTGCGCCTTCTCGCGCCTTGCCTTGCCACGCCACGCCTTGCATTGCCACGCCGTGCCTTGCCTAGTGGCGCCTTGCCTTGCCGCGACTTGTCTCACCCTGCCTTGCCACGCGTTTCCGCGCCTTGCATTGCCTTCCCGTGCCTTGCCGCGCCTTGCCGCGCCTTGCCGCGCCTCCCCTTGCCGCGCCTTGCCTTGCCTTGCTGCGCCTCGCCGCGCCTTGCCTTGCTGCACCTCGCCTTGCCTTTCCTTGCCTTGCCTTCCCTTGCCGTGCCATGCTGCGCCTTGCCGCGCCTCGCCTTGCCGCGCCTTGCCGCGCCTTGCCTTCCCTTGCCTTCCCTTGCCTTGCCTTGCTGCTCCTTGCCTTGCCTTGCCATTTACCTTGACGCACCTTGCAGCGCCTTGCCGCGCCTTACCTTGCTGCGCCTTACCGCGCCTTGCCTTGCCGCGCCTTGCCGCCTTGCCGCGCCTCACTGCACCTTGCCGCGCCTTGCCTTGCCGCTGCTTGCCTTGCCTTGCCTTGCCGCGCCTTGCCTTGCCGCGCCTTGCCTTGCCACGCCTTGCCTTGCCGCACCTTGCCTAGCCACGCCTTGCCTTGCCGCGCCTTGCCTTGCCTTGCCTTGCCGCGCCTTGCCTTGCCTTGCCTTGCCTTGCCGCGCCTTTTCTTGCCTTGCCTCGCCTTGCCTTGCCTTGCCTTGCCTTGCCTTGCCTTCCCTTCCCTTCCCTTCCCTTGCCTGGCCTTGCCGCGCCTTGCCGCGCCTTGCCTTGCCGCTGCTTGCCGCGCCTTGCCTTGCCTTCCCATGCCTTGCCTTGCTGCTCCTTCCCGCGCCTTGCCTTGCCTTGCCGCGCCTTGCAGCGTCTTGCTGCGCCTTGCCGCGCCGTGCCTTGCCGCGCCTTACTGCGCCTTCCCTAGCTGCACCTTCCCTTCCCTTTCTGTGCCTTGCCGCGCCTTGCCGCGCCTTGCCTTGCCACGCCTTGCATTGCCATGCCGCGCCTTACCTTGCTGCACCTAGCCTTGCCGCGCCTTGCCGCACCTTGCTTTCCGTTGCCTTGCCTTGCTTTGCATTGCCTCGCCTTGCCGTGCCACGCCTTGCCATGCCTTGCCTTGCTTAGCCTTGCCTTGCCTTGCCGCGTCTTGTCTTGCCTTCTCTTGCCGTGCCTTGCCTTGCCTTGCCGCATCTTGCCTTGCCTTGTTGCACCTTGCCTTGCTTAGCCTTGCCTTGCCTTGCCGTGTCTTGTCTTGCCTTCCCTTGCCGCGCCTTGCCTTGCCTAGCCGCGATGCGCCTTGCCGCGCCTTGCCTTGCCGCGCCTTGCCTTGCCTTACCGCACCTTGCCGCGTCTTGCCTTGCCTCGCATTTCCTTGCCTTGCTGCGCCTTGCCGCGCCTTGCCGTGCTGCGCCATAGCTTGCCTAGCCTTACCATGCCGCTCCTTGCCTTGCCGCGCCTCGCCTTGCCTTACTGCGCCTCGCCTTGCATTCCTTTGCCTCACCTTGCCTTGCCTTGCTGCGCCTTGCCGCGCCTTGCCCCCCCATTGCCGCGCCTTGCCTTTCCTTGCCTTGCCGCACCTTGTCTTGCCGCACCTTGACTTCTCTTGCCGCGCCTCGCCTTGCCTTGCCCCGCCTGGCCTTGCCTAGCCTTACCGCGCCTTGCCTTGCCTTGCCTTGCCTTGCCGTGCCTTGCCACGCCTCGCCTTGCCTTCCCTTGCCTTGCCTTCCCTTGCCTTGCCTTGCCTTGCCTTGCCTTGCCTTCCCTTGCCTTGCCTCGCCTCGCCTTGCCGCGCCTCACCTTGCCTTGCCTTGCCCTGCCTTGCCGCGCCTTGACACGCCTTCCCTTGCCGCGCCTTGCTTTCCCTTTCTGCGCCTTGCCTTGCCTTGCCACGCCTTGCCTTGCCTTGCTTTCTGTTGCTTTGCCTTTCTTTGCAGTGCCGCGCCTTGCCGTGCCGCGCCTTGCCTTGCCTTGCCTTGCCTTCCCTTGCCTTGCCTTGCGTTGCCTTGCCTTGCCTTGCTGCATCTTGTCTTGCCTTGCCGCACCTTGCCTTGCCTTGCCTTGCCTTTTTGCACCTTGCCTTGACGTGCCTTGCCTTGCTTTGCCTTGCCGCGCCTTGCCGCGCCTTGCCGCGCCTTACCTTGCCGCGTCTTGCCTTGCCTCGCATTTCCTTGCCTTGCCGCACCGTGCTGTGCCATAGCTTGCCGCGCCTTACCATGCCGCTCCTTGCCTTGCCGCACCTCGCCTTGCCTTCCTGCGCCTCGCCTTGCATTCCTTTGCCTCACCTTGCCTTGCCTTGCTGCGCCTTGCCGCGCCTTGCCGCGCCTTGCCTTGCCGCGCCTTGCCGCGCCTTAACACGCCTTTCCTTGCCTTACCGCGCCTCGCCTTGCCTTGCCCCGCCTGGCCTTGCCTAGCCTTACCGCGCCTTGCCTTGCCTTGCCTTGCCGTGCCTTGCCTTGCCTTGCCTTGCCTTGCCTTGCCTCGCCTCGCCTTGCCTTGCCGCGCCTTGCCTTGCCCTGCCTTGCCGTGCCTTGACACGCCTTCCCTTGCCGCGCCTTGCTTTCCCTTTCTGCGCCTTGCCTTGCCTTGCTTTCTGTTGATTTGCCTTTCTTTGCATTGCCGCGCCTTGCCTTGCTCGCCTTGCCTTGCCTTCCCTTGCCTGGCCTTGCCTTGCCTTGCCGCACCTTGCCTTGCCGCTGCTTGCCTTGCCTTCCCTTCCCTTCCCTTGCCTTGCCTTCCCTTTCCTTGTCTTGCCTTGCTGCACCTTGCCTTGCCTTGCCTTGCCTTGCCTTGCCTTGCCTTGCCCTTGCCTTGCCACGCCTTGCAATGCCACTCCGTGCCTTGCCAAGCCGCGCGCCTTGCCTTGCCGCGACGCGCCTTGACGCGCCTTGCCTTGACGCGCCTTGCCTTGCCTTACCGCACCTTGCCGCGTCTTGCCTTGCCGCGCCTTGCCTTGCCTTACCGCACCTTGCCGCGCCTCCCCTTGCCGCGCATTTCCTTGCCGTGCTGCGCCTCGCCGCTCCTTGCCTTGCCTTGCCTTGCCTTGCCTTCCCTTGCCTTGCCTTGCTGCTCCTTGCCGCGCCTTGCCTTGCCTTGCCGCGCCTTGCAGCGTCTTGCCGCGCCTTGCCGCGCCGTGCCTTGCTGCGCCGTGCCACACCGCGCCTTGCCTAGCCTCACCTTGCCGCGCCTTGCCGCACCTTGCCTTCCCATTCCTTGCCTTGCCTTGCCTTGCCTTGCCTTGACGCACCTTGCAGCGCCTTGCTGCGCCTTACCATGCTGCGCCTTGCCTTGCCTTGCCGCGCCTTGCCGCGCCTTGCCTGCCTTGCCCGCCTTGCCTTGCCTCGCCTGCCGCGCCTTGCCTTGCCTGCCGCCGCCTTCCCTTGCCCTTGCCTTGCCGCGCCTTGCCTTGCCGCTGCTTGCCGCGCCTTGCCTTCCCTTGCCTTGCCTTGCTGCTCCTTGCCGCGCCTCGCCGCACCTTGACGCGCCTTGCCTTGCCTTGCCTTGCCTTGCCTCGCCGCGCCTTGCCTTGCCTTCCCTTCCCTTCCCTTGCCTGGCCTTGCCTTGCCTTGCCGCGCCTTGCCGCGCCTTGCCTTGCATTGCCTTCCCGTACCTTGCCGCACTTTGCCTTGTCTACCCTTGCCGCACCTCGCCTCGCCTTGCATTGCCGCACCTCCCCTTGCCGCGCCTTGCTGCGCATTGCCTTGCCTTGCCGCGCATTGCCTTGCCTTGCCGCGCCTCTCCTCGCCGCGCCTTGCCGCGCCTCGCCACGCCTTGCCGCGCCTTGCCTTTCCACGCCTTACTGCGCCTTGCCTTGCCTTCCCTTGCCGCACCTTGTCTTCCCTTGTCTTGCCTAGCCGCGCCTTGCCTTGCCTTGCCACGCCTTGCATTGCCACGCCGTGCCTTGCCTAGTGGCGCCTTGCCTTGCTGCACTTTGCCGCGCCTTGCCTTACTTGCCTTGCCGCGCCTTGCCTTGCCGCGCCTTGCCTTGCCGCACCTTACCGCGCCTTGCCACGCGTTTCCGCGCCTTGCATTGCCTTCCCGTGCCTTGCCACGCTTTGCCTTGATTTCCTTTGGCGCACCTCACCTTGACTTGCCTCGCCTCGCCTTGCCTTGCCGTGCCTGGCCTTGCCGCACCTTACCTTGCCTTGCTGCGCCTCGCCGCGCCTTGCCTTACTGTGCCTTGCTGCGCCTTGCCTTGCCTTGCCTTGCCTTGCCCTGCCGTGCCTTGCCGCGCCTTGCCGCGCCTTGCCTTGCCTCGCCGCGCCGCGCCTTGCCTTGCCGCGCCTTGCCTTGCCTGCCTTGCCATGCCTTCCCTTGCCTTGCCTTGCCTTGCCTTGCTTTCCCTTGCTTTGCCTTGCCTTCCCTTGCCTTGCCCTTGCCTTGCCTTCCCTTGCCTTGCCTTGCCCTTGCCTTGCCTTGCCGCCTTGCCGCGCCTTGCCTTGCCGCGCTTGCCTTGCCTTGCCTTGCCTTCCCTTGCCTTGCCTTGCGGCACCTTCCCTTGCCGCACCTTGCTGTGCCTTGCCGCGCCTTGCCTTGCCTTGCCGCGCCTTGCGCGTCTTGCTGCGCCTTGCCGCGCCTTCCCTTGCCGCACCTTGCTGTGCCTTGCCGCGCTTTGCCTTTTCTGGCCGTGCCTTGCTTTGCCGCACCTTACCTTGCCTTTCCGCTCCTTGCCGCGCCTCCCCTTGCCGCGCCTTGCCTTGCCTTGCCTTGCCTTGCCTTGCCTTGCCTTGCCTTCCCGTCCCTTGCCTTCCCTTGCCTTCCCTTGCCTTGCCTTGCCTTGCCTTGCCACACCTTGCCTTGCTGCTCCTTGCCGCGCCGTGCCTTGCCTTGCCGCGCCTTGCAGCGTCTTGCTGCGCCTTGCCGCGCCGTGCTTTGCCGCACCTCGCCTTGACTTGCCGCGCCTCGCCATGCCTTGCCGTGCCTGGCCTTGCCGCACCTTACCTTGCCTTGCCGCGCCTTGCCGCGCCTTGCCACGTCTCCCCTTGCCACGCATTGCATTGCCTTGCTGCGCCTCGCCGCGCCTTGCCTTGCCGCGCCTTGCCTTGCCGCGACTTGTCTCACCCTGCCTTGCCACGCGTTTCCGCTCCTTGCCTTGCCTTGCCTTGCCTTCCCTTGCCGTGCCTTCCCTTCCCTTGCCTTGCCTCGCTGCGCCTTGCCTTGCCTTCCCTTGCCTTGCCCTTGCCTTGCCTTGCCTTCCCTTGCCTTCCCTTCCCTTGCCTTGCCTGCCTTGCCTTGCCGCGCCTTGCCTTGCCCTTGCCTTGCCGCGCCTTGCCTTGCCGCTCCTTACCTTGCCTTGCCTTGCCTTGCCGCGCCTTGCCGCGCCTTGCCTTGCCTTGCCTTGCCTTGCCTTGCCTTGCCTTGCCTTGCCCTTGCCTTGCCTTGCCGTGCCTTGCCTTGCTGCTCCTTGCCGCGCCTTGCCTTGCCTTGCCGCGCCTTGCCGCGCCTTGCTGCGCCTTGCCGCCGTGCTTGCCTGCCCTCGCCTTGCCTTGCTGCGCCTTGCCTTGCCTTTCCCTTCCTTGCCTTGCTTGCGGCGCTTTGCCGCACCTTGCCTTGCCTTGCCGCGCCTTGCCGCTCCTTGCCTTGCCGCGCCTTGCCTTGCCTTGCTGTGCCTTGCCTTGCCTTGCCTTGCCTTGCCTTGCCTTGCCTTGCCTTGCCTTCCCTTCCCTTGCCTTGCCTTGCCTTGCAGCACCTTGCCTTGCTGCTCCTTGCCGCACCTTGCCTTGCTTTGCCCCGCCTTGCGCCTTGCTGCGCCTTGCCGCGCCTGCCTTGCCGCGCCTCGCCTTGCCTTGCCGCGCCTCGCCATGCCTTGCCGTGCCTTGCCTTGCCGCACCTTGCCTTGCCTTGCCGCGCCTTGCCTGCCTTGCCCTTCCGCCTTGCCGCTTGCCTTGCCTTGCTGCGCCTCGCCGCGCCTTGCCTTGCCGCGCCTTGCCTTGCCGCGACTTGTCTCACCCTGCCTTGCCACGCGTTTCCGCGCCTTGCATTGCCTTCCCGTGCCTTGCCGCGCCTTGCCGGGCCTCCCCTTGCCGCGCATTGCCTTGCCTTGCTGCGCCTCGCCGCGCCTTGCCTTGCTGCGCCTTGCCTTGCCTTTCCTTGCCTTGCCTTCCCTTGCCGTGCCGTGCTACGCCTTGCCGCGCCTTGCCTTGCCGCGCCTTGCCTTGCCGCGCCTCGCCTTGCCACACCTTGCCTTGCCGCTCCTTGCCTTGCCTTGCCTTGCCTTGCCTTGCCTTCCCTTGCCTTGCCTTGCCTTGCCTTGCCTTGCCTTGCCTTGCTGCGCCTTGCCTTGCCTTGCCGCACCTTGCCGCGCCTTTCCGCACTTGCCTTGCCTTGCCTTGCCTTGCCTTGACGCACCTTGCAGCGCCTTGCCGCGCCTTACCTTGCTGCGCCTTACCGCGCCTTGCCTTGCCGCGCCTTGCCGCGCTGTGCCGCGTCTCGCTGCACCTTGCCGCGCCTTGCCTTGCCGCTGCTTGCCTTGCCTTGCCTTGCCCCGCCAGGCCTTGCAGCGCCTTTCTGCGCCTTGCCTTGCCACACCTTGCCTCGCCGCACCTTGCCTTGCTTCGCCTTGCCTTGCCTTGCCTTGCCTTGCCTTGCCTTGCCTTGCCTTGCCTTGCCTTCCCTTCCCTTGCCTGGCCTTGCCGCGCCTTGCCGCGCCTTGCCTTGCATTGCCTTCCCGTCCTTGCCGCCTTTGCCTTGCTACCCTTGCCGCACCTTGCCTTGCCTTGCCGCGCCTTCCCTTGCCGCGCCTTTCTGTGCCTTGCCTTGCCTTCCGCGCCTTCTGCGCCTTGCCGCGCCTTGCCTTGCCTTGCCTTGCCTTGCCTTGCCTTGCCGCACCTTGTCTGCCTTGCCTTGCCTTGCCGCGCCTTGCTGCGCCTTCTCGCGCCTTGCCTTGCCTTGCCACGCCTTGCATTGCCACGCCGTGCCTTGCCTAGTGGCGCCTTGCCTTGCTGCACCTTGCCGCGCCTTGCCTTGCCGTGCCTTGCGGCGCCTTGCCTTGCCGCTCCTTGCCTTGCCGCGACTTGTCTCACCGCGCCTTGCCACGCGTTTCCGCGCCTTGCCTTGCCTTCCCTTCCCTTGCCTGGCATTGCCTTGCCTTGCCGCGCCTTGCCTTGCCGCTGCTTGCCTTGCCTTGCCTTCCCTTGCCTTGCCTTCCCTTCCCTTGCCTTGCCTTGCTGCTCCTTGCCGCGCCTTGCCTTGCCGCGCCTTGCCGCGCCTTGCAGCGTCTTGGTGCGCCTTGCCGCGCCGCGCCTTGCCACGCTTTACTGCGCCTTCCCTAGCCGCACCTTGCCTTACCTTGCTGCGCCTAGCCTTGCTGCGCCTTGCTGCGCCTTGCTTTCCGTTGACTTGCCTTGCTTTGCATTGCCTCGCCTTGCCGTGCCACGCCTTGCCGTGCCTTGCCTTGCTTAGCCTTGCCTTGCCTTGCCGCGCTTGCCTTGCCTTGCCTTGCCTTGAATTGCCTTGCCTTGCCTTGCCGCGCCTTGCCGTGCCTTGCCGCGCCTTGCCTTGCCTTGCCTTGCCTTGCTGCACTTGCCTTGCCTTGCCTTGCCTTGCCACGCCTTGCCTTGCCTTGCCTTGCCTTGCCTTGCGCACCTTGCCTTGCCTTGCTTGCACCTTGCCTTGCCTTGCCTTGCCTTGCCGCAACTTGCCGCGCCTTGCCTTGCCGTGCCTTGCCTTGCTGCATCTTGCCTTGCCGCGCCTTCCCTTGCCGTGCCTTGCCTTCCCTTTCTGCACCTTGCCTTGCCTTGCCGCGCCTTGCCTTTCCACGGCTTGCAATGCCACTCCGTGCCTTGCCTAGCCGCGCCGTGCCTTGCCGCGCCTTGCCTCGCCTTGCCGCGCCTTGCCTCGCCTTGCCGCGACGCGCCTTGCCGTGCCTTCCCTTGCCTTGCCTTGCTGCTCCTTGCCACGCCTTGCCTTGCCTTGCCCCGCCACGCCTTGCAGCGCCTTGCTGCGCCTTGCCGCGCCTTGCCTTACCGCACCTTGCTGCGCTGTGCCGCGCCTCGCCGCACCGTACCGCGCCTTGCCGCGCCTTGCCTCGCCGCGCCTTGCCTTGCTTCACCTTGCCTTGCCTTGCCTTGCCTTGCCTTGCCTTGCCTTGCCTTGCCTTCCCTTCCCTTCCCTTCCCTTCCCTTCCCTTCCCTTCCCTTTCCTGGCCTTGCCTTGCCTTGCCTTGCCGCGCCTCCCCTTGCCGCGCCTTGCTGCGCATTGCCTTGCCTTGCCGCGCCTTACCTTGCCTTCCCTTGCCTTGCCTTCCCTTGCCGCACCTTGTCATCCCTAGCCTTGCCTAGCCACGCCTTGCTGCGCCTTCTCGCACCTTGCCTTGCCTTGCCACGCCTTGCCTTGCCGCGCCTCGCCTTGCCACACCTTGCCTTGCCTTCCCTTCCCTTGCCTTGCCTTGTCGCTCCTTGCAGCGTCTTGCCTTCCCTTGCCGCGCGTTGCCTTGCCTCGCCGCGCCTTGCCTTGCCTCGCCTTGCCGTGCCTTCCCTTCCCTTCCCTTGCCTTCCTTTCCCTTCCCTTGCCTTGCCTTGCTGCTCCTTGCCTTCCCTTCCCTTCCCTTGCTTTCCCTTCCCTTGCCTTGCCTTGCTGCTCCTTGCCGCGCCGTGCCTTGCCTTGCCTTGCCGCGCCTTCCCTTGCCACGCCTTGCATTGCCATGGCGCGCCTTGCCTTGCTGCGCCTTGCCTTGCCGCGCCTTGCCTTACCTTGCCGTGACTTGCCTTGCCTTCCCTTGCCTTGCCTTGCCTTGACTTTCTTTGCCTTGCCGCGCCTTGCCTTGCCGCACCTCGCCGCGCGTTGCCGTGCCTTGCCACGCCTTGCCTTTCCGCGCCTTACCGCACCTTCCCTTGCCTTGCCGCGCCATGCCGCGCCATGCCGCACCGCACCTTGCCGCGCCTTGCCATTTGCCTTGCCGCGCCTGGCCTTCTCTTGCCTTGCCTTGACTTGCAGCACCTTGCCTTGCCTTGGCGCGCCTTGCCGCGCCTTGCCTTGCCGCGCCTTGCCATGTCGCATCTTGCCTTGCCGCACCTTGCCTTGCCGCGCCGAGCCTTGCCTTGCCACGCCTTGCCTTGCCTTGCCTTGCCTTGCATTGTCTTGCCTTGCCTTGCCTTCCCTCTCTGCACCTTGCCTTGCTTTGCATTGCCGCGCCTTGCTGTGCCACGCCTTGCCTTGCCTTGCTTTGCCTTGCCTTGCCTTGCCGCGTCTTGTCTTGCCTTCCCTTGCCGCGTCTTGTCTTGCCTTCCCTTGCCGCGCTATGCCTTGCCTTGCCTTGCCTTGCCTTGCCTTGCCTTGTTGCACCTTGCCTTGCCTTGCCTTGACTTGCCGCACCTTGCCGCGCCTTGCCTTGCCACGCCTTGCGGCGCCTTGCTTTCCGTTGCCTTGCCACTTCTTGTCTTGCCTTCCCGCACCTTGCCTTGCCTTGTTGCACCTTGCCTTGCCTTGCCTTGCCTTGCCGCGCCTTGCC
>NW_026539130.1:0-15828 GCF_027791375.1 Indicator indicator | reverse complement strand
AAAGAAAAAGAGAAAAAGCAAAAAGAAGAAAAGAGGAAAGGCAAAGGAAATGGAAAAGAGCAAAAGAAAAAGAGAAAAAGCAAAAAGAAGAAAAGAGGAAAGGCAAAGGAAATGGAAAAGAGCAAAAGAAAAAGAAAAGAGAAAAGCAAAAAGAAGAAAAGAGGAAAGGCAAAGGAAATGGAAAAGAGCAAAAGAAAAAGAGAAAAGCAAAAAGAAGAAAAGAGGAAAGGCAAAGGAAATGGAAAAGAGCAAAAGAAAAAGAGAAAAAGCAAAAAGAAGAAAAGAGGAAAGGCAAAGGAAATGGAGAAGAGCAAAAGAAAAAGAGCAAAAGCAAAAAGAAGAAAAGAGGAAAGGCAAAGGAAACGGAGAAGAGCAAAAGCAAAAGAGCAAAAGCAAAAAGAAGAAAAGAGGAAAGGCAAAGGAAACGGAGAAGAGCAAAAGCAAAAGAGAAAAAGCAAAAAGAAGAAAAGAGGAAAGGCAAAGGAAACGGAGAAGAGCAAAAGCAAAAGAGCAAAAGCAAAAAGAAGAAAAGAGGAAAGGAAAAGGAAACGGAGAAGAGCAAAAGAAAAAGAGCAAAAGCAAAAAGAAGAAAAGAGGAAAGGCAAAGGAAATGGAAAAGAGCAAAAGAAAAAGAGAAAAGCAAAAAGAAGAAAAGAGGAAAGGCAAAGGAAATGGAAAAGAGCAAAAGAAAAAGAGAAAAGCAAAAAGAAGAAAAGAGGAAAGGCAAAGGAAATGGAAAAGAGCAAAAGAAAAAGAGAAAAAGCAAAAAGAAGAAAAGAGGAAAGGAAAAGGAAATGGAAAAGAGCAAAAGAAAAAGAGAAAAAGCAAAAAGAAGAAAAGAGGAAAGGCAAAGGAAATGGAAAAGAGCAAAAGAAAAGAAAAAGAGAAAAAGCAAAAAGAAGAAAAGAGGAAAGGCAAAGGAAATGGAAAAGAGCAAAAGAAAAAGAAAAGAGAAAAAGCAAAAAGAAGAAAAGAGGAAAGGCAAAGGAAATGGAAAAGAGCAAAAGAAAAAGAGAAAAAGCAAAAAGAAGAAAAGAGGAAAGGCAAAGGAAATGGAAAAGAGCAAAAGAAAAAGAGAAAAAGCAAAAAGAAGAAAAGAGGAAAGGCAAAGGAAATGGAAAAGAGCAAAAGAAAAAGAGAAAAGCAAAAAGAAGAAAAGAGGAAAGGCAAAGGAAATGGAAAAGAGCAAAAGAAAAAGAGAAAAAGCAAAAAGAAGAAAAGAGGAAAGGCAAAGGAAATGGAAAAGAGCAAAAGAAAAAGAGAAAAAGCAAAAAGAAGAAAAGAGGAAAGGCAAAGGAAATGGAAAAGAGCAAAAGAAAAAGAGAAAAAGCAAAAAGAAGAAAAGAGGAAAGGCAAAGGAAATGGAAAAGAGCAAAAGAAAAAGAAAAGAGAAAAAGCAAAAAGAAGAAAAGAGGAAAGGCAAAGGAAATGGAAAAGAGCAAAAGAAAAGAAAAGAGAAAAAGCAAAAAGAAGAAAAGAGGAAAGGCAAAGGAAATGGAAAAGAGCAAAAGAAAAGAAAAAGAGAAAAGCAAAAAGAAGAAAAGAGGAAAGGCAAAGGAAATGGAAAAGAGCAAAAGAAAAAGAGAAAAAGCAAAAAGAAGAAAAGAGGAAAGGCAAAGGAAATGGAAAAGAGCAAAAGAAAAGAAAAAGAGAAAAGCAAAAAGAAGAAAAGAGGAAAGGCAAAGGAAATGGAAAAGAGCAAAAGAAAAAGAGAAAAAGCAAAAAGAAGAAAAGAGGAAAGGCAAAGGAAATGGAAAAGAGCAAAAGAAAAAGAGAAAAGCAAAAAGAAGAAAAGAGGAAAGGCAAAGGAAATGGAGAAGAGCAAAAGCAAAAGAGCAAAAGCAAAAAGAAGAAAAGAGGAAAGGCAAAGGAAATGGAAAAGAGCAAAAGAAAAAGAGCAAAAGCAAAAAGAAGAAAAGAGGAAAGGCAAAGGAAATGGAAAAGAGCAAAAGAAAAAGAGAAAAGCAAAAAGAAGAAAAGAGGAAAGGCAAAGGAAATGGAAAAGAGCAAAAGAAAAAGAGAAAAGCAAAAAGAAGAAAAGAGGAAAGGCAAAGGAAATGGAAAAGAGCAAAAGAAAAAGAGAAAAAGCAAAAAGAAGAAAAGAGGAAAGGCAAAGGAAATGGAAAAGAGCAAAAGAAAAAGAAAAAGCAAAAAGAAGAAAAGAGGAAAGGCAAAGGAAATGGAAAAGAGCAAAAGAAAAAGAGAAAAAGCAAAAAGAAGAAAAGAGGAAAGGAAAGGAAAGGAAAAGAGCAAAAGAAAAAGAGAAAAAGCAAAAAGAAGAAAAGAGGAAAGGCAAAGGAAATGGAAAAGAGCAAAAGAAAAAGAGCAAAAGCAAAAAGAAGAAAAGAGGAAAGGCAAAGGAAATGGAAAAGAGCAAAAGAAAAAGAAAAGAGAAAAGCAAAAAGAAGAAAAGAGGAAAGGCAAAGGAAATGGAGAAGAGCAAAAGAAAAAGAGAAAAGCAAAAAGAAGAAAAGAGGAAAGGCAAAGGAAATGGAAAAGAGCAAAAGAAAAAGAGCAAAAGCAAAAAGAAGAAAAGAGGAAAGGCAAAGGAAATGGAAAAGAGCAAAAGAAAAAGAAAAAGAGAAAAGCAAAAAGAAGAAAAGAGGAAAGGAAAAGGAAATGGAAAAGAGCAAAGAAAAGAAAAAGAGAAAAAGCAAAAAGAAGAAAAGAGGAAAGGAAAAGGAAATGGAAAAGAGCAAAAGAAAAAGAGAAAAAGCAAAAAGAAGAAAAGAGGAAAGGAAAAGGAAATGGAAAAGAGCAAAAGAAAAAGAGAAAAAGCAAAAAGAAGAAAAGAGGAAAGGCAAAGGAAATGGAAAAGAGCAAAAGAAAAAGAGAAAAGCAAAAAGAAGAAAAGAGGAAAGGCAAAGGAAATGGAAAAGAGCAAAAGAAAAAGAGAAAAAGCAAAAAGAAGAAAAGAGGAAAGGCAAAGGAAATGGAAAAGAGCAAAAGAAAAAGAGAAAAAGCAAAAAGAAGAAAAGAGGAAAGGCAAAGGAAATGGAAAAGAGCAAAAGAAAAGAAAAGAGAAAAAGCAAAAAGAAGAAAAGAGGAAAGGCAAAGGAAATGGAAAAGAGCAAAAGAAAAAGAAAAGAGAAAAAGCAAAAAGAAGAAAAGAGGAAAGGCAAAGGAAATGGAAAAGAGCAAAAGAAAAAGAAAAAGAGAAAAAGCAAAAAGAAGAAAAGAGGAAAGGAAATGGAAAAGAGCAAAAGCAAAAGAGAAAAAGCAAAAAGAAGAAAAGAGGAAAGGCAAAGGAAACGGAGAAGAGCAAAAGCAAAAGAGAAAAGCAAAAAGAAGAAAAGAGGAAAGGCAAAGGAAATGGAAAAGAGCAAAAGAAAAAGAGCAAAAGCAAAAAGAAGAAAAGAGGAAAGGAAAGGAAATGGAAAAGAGCAAAAGAAAAAGAGAAAAGCAAAAAGAAGAAAAGAGGAAAGGCAAAGGAAATGGAAAAGAGCAAAAGAAAAAGAGAAAAGCAAAAAGAAGAAAAGAGGAAAGGCAAAGGAAATGGAAAAGAGCAAAAGAAAAAGAGAAAAAGCAAAAAGAAGAAAAGAGGAAAGGCAAAGGAAATGGAAAAGAGCAAAAGAAAAAGAGAAAAAGCAAAAAGAAGAAAAGAGGAAAGGCAAAGGAAATGGAAAAGAGCAAAAGAAAAGAAAAAGAGAAAAAGCAAAAAGAAGAAAAGAGGAAAGGCAAAGGAAATGGAGAAGAGCAAAAGAAAAGAAAAGAGAAAAAGCAAAAAGAAGAAAAGAGGAAAGGCAAAGGAAATGGAAAAGAGCAAAAGCAAAAGAGCAAAAGCAAAAAGAAGAAAAGAGGAAAGGCAAAGGAAATGGAAAAGAGCAAAAGAAAAAGAAAAAGAGAAAAAGCAAAAAGAAGAAAAGAGGAAAGGAAAAGGAAATGGAAAAGAGCAAAAGAAAAAGAAAAAGAGAAAAAGCAAAAAGAAGAAAAGAGGAAAGGAAAAGGAAATGGAAAAGAGCAAAAGAAAAAGAAAAGAGAAAAAGCAAAAAGAAGAAAAGAGGAAAGGAAAAGGAAAAGGAAAAGAGCAAAAGAAAAAGAGAAAAAGCAAAAAGAAGAAAAGAGGAAAGGAAAAGGAAATGGAAAAGAGCAAAAGAAAAAGAGAAAAGCAAAAAGAAGAAAAGAGGAAAGGCAAAGGAAATGGAAAAGAGCAAAAGAAAAAGAGAAAAAGCAAAAAGAAGAAAAGAGGAAAGGCAAAGGAAATGGAAAAGAGCAAAAGAAAAAGAGAAAAAGCAAAAAGAAGAAAAGAGGAAAGGCAAAGGAAATGGAAAAGAGCAAAAGAAAAAGAGCAAAAGCAAAAAGAAGAAAAGAGGAAAGGCAAAGGAAATGGAAAAGAGCAAAAGAAAAAGAGCAAAAGCAAAAAGAAGAAAAGAGGAAAGGCAAAGGAAATGGAAAAGAGCAAAAGAAAAAGAGAAAAGCAAAAAGAAGAAAAGAGGAAAGGCAAAGGAAATGGAAAAGAGCAAAAGAAAAGAGAAAAGCAAAAAGAAGAAAAGAGGAAAGGCAAAGGAAATGGAAAAGAGCAAAAGAAAAAGAGAAAAAGCAAAAAGAAGAAAAGAGGAAAGGCAAAGGAAATGGAAAAGAGCAAAAGAAAAGAGAAAAAGCAAAAAGAAGAAAAGAGGAAAGGCAAAGGAAATGGAAAAGAGCAAAAGAAAAAGAGAAAAAGCAAAAAGAAGAAAAGAGGAAAGGCAAAGGAAATGGAAAAGAGCAAAAGAAAAGAAAAAGAGAAAAAGCAAAAGAAGAAAAGAGGAAAGGCAAAGGAAATGGAAAAGAGCAAAAGAAAAGAAAAAGAGCAAAAGCAAAAAGAAGAAAAGAGGAAAGGCAAAGGAAATGGAAAAGAGCAAAAGAAAAAGAGAAAAGCAAAAAGAAGAAAAGAGGAAAGGCAAAGGAAATGGAAAAGAGCAAAAGAAAAGAAAAGAGAAAAAGCAAAAAGAAGAAAAGAGGAAAGGAAAAGGAAATGGAAAAGAGCAAAAGAAAAAGAGAAAAAGCAAAAAGAAGAAAAGAGGAAAGGAAAAGAGCAAAAGAAAAAGAAAAAGAAAAAAAGCAAAAAGAAGAAAGGAGGAAAGGAAAAGGAAATGGAAAAGAGCAAAAGAAAAAGAGAAAAGCAAAAAGAAGAAAAGAGGAAAGGCAAAGGAAATGGAAAAGAGCAAAAGAAAAAGAAAAGAGAAAAGCAAAAAGAAGAAAAGAGGAAAGGCAAAGGAAATGGAAAAGAGCAAAAGAAAAAGAGAAAAAGCAAAAAGAAGAAAAGAGGAAAGGAAAAGGAAAAGGAAAAGAGCAAAAGAAAAAGAGAAAAAGCAAAAAGAAGAAAAGAGGAAAGGAAAGGAAATGGAAAAGAGCAAAAGAAAAAGAGAAAAAGCAAAAAGAAGAAAAGAGGAAAGGCAAAGGAAATGGAAAAGAGCAAAAGAAAAAGAGAAAAAGCAAAAAGAAGAAAAGAGGAAAGGCAAAGGAAATGGAAAAGAGCAAAAGAAAAGAAAAAGAGAAAAAGCAAAAAGAAGAAAAGAGGAAAGGAAAAGAGAAAAGAGCAAAAGAAAAAGAGAAAAGCAAAAAGAAGAAAAGAGGAAAGGCAAAGGAAATGGAAAAGAGCAAAAAAAGAAAAAGAGCAAAAGCAAAAGAAGAAAAGAGGAAAGGCAAAGGAAATGGAGAAGAGCAAAAGCAAAAGAGCAAAAGCAAAAAGAAGAAAAGAGGAAAGGCAAAGGAAATGGAAAAGAGCAAAAGAAAAAGAAAAAGAAAAAGCAAAAAGAAGAAAAGAGGAAAGGCAAAGGAAATGGAAAAGAGCAAAGAAAAGAAAAAGAGAAAAGCAAAAAGAAGAAAAGAGGAAAGGCAAAGGAAATGGAAAAGAGCAAAAGAAAAAGCGCAAAAGCAAAAAGACGAAAAGAGGAAAGGCAAAGGAAATGGAAAAGAGCAAAAGAAAAAGAAAAAAGAAGAAAAGAGGAAAGGAAAAGGAAAAGAGCAAGAGAAAAAGAAAAAGAGAAAAAGCAAAAAGAAGAAAAGAGGAAAGGCAAAGGAAATGGAAAAGAGCAAAAGAAAAAGAGAAAAAGCAAAAAGAAGAAAAGAGGAAAGGCAAAGGAAATGGAAAAGAGCAAAAGAAAAAGAGAAAAAGCAAAAAGAAGAAAAGAGGAAAGGCAAAGGAAATGGAAAAGAGCAAAAGAAAAAGAGAAAAAGCAAAAAGAAGAAAAGAGGAAAGGCAAAGGAAATGGAAAAGAGCAAAAGAAAAAGAGAAAAGCAAAAAGAAGAAAAGAGGAAAGGCAAAGGAAATGGAAAAGAGCAAAAGAAAAAGAGAAAAGCAAAAAGAAGAAAAGAGGAAAGGCAAAGGAAATGGAAAAGAGCAAAAGAAAAAGAGAAAAGCAAAAAGAAGAAAAGAGGAAAGGCAAAGGAAATGGAAAAGAGCAAAAGAAAAAGCAAAAAGAAGAAAAGAGGAAAGGCAAAGGAAATGGAAAAGAGCAAAAGAAAAAGAGAAAAGCAAAAAGAAGAAAAGAGGAAAGGCAAAGGAAATGGAAAAGAGCAAAAGAAAAAGAGAAAAAGCAAAAAGAAGAAAAGAGGAAAGGCAAAGGAAATGGAAAAGAGCAAAAGAGAAAAAGCAAAAAGAAGAAAAGAGGAAAGGCAAAGGAAACGGAAAAGAGCAAAAGAAAAGAAAAAGAGCAAAAGCAAAAAGAAGAAAAGAGGAAAGGCAAAGGAAATGGAAAAGAGCAAAAGAAAAAGAGAAAAGCAAAAAGAAGAAAAGAGGAAAGGCAAAGGAAATGGAAAAGAGCAAAAGAAAAAGAAAAAGAGAAAAGCAAAAAGAAGAAAAGAGGAAAGGCAAAGGAAATGGAAAAGAGCAAAAGAAAAAGAAAAAGAGAAAAGCAAAAAGAAGAAAAGAGGAAAGGAAAAGAGAAAAGAAAAAGAAAAAGAGAAAAAGCAAAAAGAAGAAAAGAGGAAAGGCAAAGTAAACGGAGAAGAGCAAAAGAAAAAGAGAAAAAGCAAAAAGAAGAAAAGAGGAAAGGCAAAGGAAATGGAGAAGAGCAAAAGAAAAAGAGCAAAAGCAAAAAGAAGAAAAGAGGAAAGGCAAAGGAAACGGAGAAGAGCAAAAGAAAAAGAAAAAAGAAGAAAAGAGGAAAGGAAAAGGAAATGGAAAAGAGCAAAAGAAAAAGAGCAAAAGCAAAAAGAAGAAAAGAGGAAAGGCAAAGGAAATGGAAAAGAGCAAAAGAAAAAGAAAAGAGAAAAAGCAAAAAGAAGAAAAGAGGAAAGGCAAAGGAAATGGAGAAGAGCAAAAGAAAAGAAAAGAGAAAAAGCAAAAAGAAGAAAAGAGGAAAGGCAAAGGAAATGGAAAAGAGCAAAAGAAAAAGAGCAAAAGCAAAAAGAAGAAAAGAGGAAAGGCAAAGGAAATGGAAAAGAGCAAAAGAAAAAGAGAAAAAGCAAAAAGAAGAAAAGAGGAAAGGCAAAGGAAATGGAAAAGAGCAAAAGAAAAGAAAAAGAGAAAAAGCAAAAAGAAGAAAAGAGGAAAGGCAAAGGAAATGGAAAAGAGCAAAAGAAAAGAAAAAGAGAAAAAGCAAAAAGAAGAAAAGAGGAAAGGCAAAGGAAAAGGAAAAGAGCAAAAGAAAAAGAGAAAAAGCAAAAAGAAGAAAAGAGGAAAGGCAAAGGAAATGGAAAAGAGCAAAAGAAAAAGAGAAAAAGCAAAAAGAAGAAAAGAGGAAAGGCAAAGGAAATGGAAAAGAGCAAAAGAAAAAGAGAAAAAGCAAAAAGAAGAAAAGAGGAAAGGCAAAGGAAATGGAAAAGAGCAAAAGAAAAAGAGAAAAGCAAAAAGAAGAAAAGAGGAAAGGCAAAGGAAATGGAAAAGAGCAAAAGAAAAAGAGAAAAGCAAAAAGAAGAAAAGAGGAAAGGCAAAGGAAATGGAAAAGAGCAAAAGAAAAAGAGAAAAAGCAAAAAGAAGAAAAGAGGAAAGGCAAAGGAAATGGAAAAGAGCAAAAGAAAAAGAAAAAGAGAAAAGCAAAAAGAAGAAAAGAGGAAAGGAAAAGGAAAGAGAAAAGAAAAGAAAAGAAAAAGCAAAAAGAAGAAAAGAGGAAAGGCAAAGGAAATGGAAAAGAGCAAAAGAAAAAGAGAAAAAGCAAAAAGAAGAAAAGAGGAAAGGCAAAGGAAATGGAAAAGAGCAAAAGAAAAAGAGCAAAAGCAAAAAGAAGAAAAGAGGAAAGGCAAAGGAAATGGAAAAGAGCAAAAGAAAAAGAGAAAAAGCAAAAAGAAGAAAAGAGGAAAGGCAAAGGAAATGGAAAAGAGCAAAAGAAAAAGAGAAAAAGCAAAAAGAAGAAAAGAGGAAAGGCAAAGGAAATGGAAAAGAGCAAAAGAAAAAAGAGAAAAAGCAAAAAGAAGAAAAGAGGAAAGGCAAAGGAAATGGAAAAGAGCAAAAGCAAAAGAGCAAAAGCAAAAAGAAGAAAAGAGGAAAGGAAAAGGAAACGGAGAAGAGCAAAAGCAAAAGAGAAAAAGCAAAAAGAAGAAAAGAGGAAAGGCAAAGGAAATGGAAAAGAGCAAAAGAAAAAGAGAAAAAGCAAAAAGAAGAAAAGAGGAAAGGCAAAGGAAATGGAAAAGAGCAAAAGAAAAAGAGAAAAAGCAAAAAGAAGAAAAGAGGAAAGGCAAAGGAAATGGAAAAGAGCAAAAGAAAAAGAGAAAAAGCAAAAAGAAGAAAAGAGGAAAGGCAAAGGAAATGGAAAAGAGCAAAAGAAAAAGAGAAAAAGCAAAAAGAAGAAAAGAGGAAAGGCAAAGGAAATGGAAAAGAGCAAAAGAAAAAGAGAAAAAGCAAAAAGAAGAAAAGAGGAAAGGAAAAGGAAATGGAAAAGAGCAAAAGAAAAAGAGCAAAAGCAAAAAGAAGAAAAGAGGAAAGGCAAAGGAAATGGAAAAGAGCAAAAGAAAAAGAGAAAAGCAAAAAGAAGAAAAGAGGAAAGGCAAAGGAAATGGAAAAGAGCAAAAGAAAAAGAGAAAAAGCAAAAAGAAGAAAAGAGGAAAGGCAAAGGAAATGGAAAAGAGCAAAAGAAAAAGAAAAGAGAAAAAGCAAAAAGAAGAAAAGAGGAAAGGAAAAGGAAAAGAGAAAAGAAAAAGAAAAAGAGAAAAAGCAAAAAGAAGAAAAGAGGAAAGGCAAAGGAAATGGAAAAGAGCAAAAGAAAAAGAAAAGAGAAAAGCAAAAAGAAGAAAAGAGGAAAGGCAAAGGAAATGGAAAAGAGCAAAAGAAAAAGAGAAAAAGCAAAAAGAAGAAAAGAGGAAAGGCAAAGGAAATGGAAAAGAGCAAAAGAAAAGAAAAGAGAAAAAGCAAAAAGAAGAAAAGAGGAAAGGCAAAGGAAATGGAAAAGAGCAAAAGAAAAAGAGAAAAAGCAAAAAGAAGAAAAGAGGAAAGGCAAAGGAAATGGAAAAGAGCAAAAGAAAAAGAGAAAAAGCAAAAAGAAGAAAAGAGGAAAGGCAAAGGAAATGGAAAAGAGCAAAAGAAAAGAAAAAGAGAAAAGCAAAAAGAAGAAAAGAGGAAAGGCAAAGGAAATGGAAAAGAGCAAAAGAAAAGAAAAAGAGAAAAAGCAAAAAGAAGAAAAGAGGAAAGGAAAAGGAAATGGAAAAGAGCAAAAGAAAAGAAAAAGAGCAAAAGCAAAAAGAAGAAAAGAGTAAAGGAAAAGGAAATGGAAAAGAGGAAAAGAAAAAGAAAAAGAGAAAAAGAAAAAAGAAGAAAAGAGGAAAGGCAAAGGAAAAGGAAAAGAGCAAAAGCAAAAGAGCGAAAGCAAAAAGAAGAAAAGAGGAAAGGCAAAGGAAATGGAAAAGAGCAAAAGAAAAAGAAAAAGCAAAAAGAAGAAAAGAGGAAAGGCAAAGGAAATGGAAAAGAGCAAAAGAAAAAGAGAAAAGCAAAAAGAAGAAAAGAGGAAAGGCAAAGGAAATGGAAAAGAGCAAAAGAAAAAGAAAAAGAGAAAAAGCAAAAAGAAGAAAAGAGGAAAGGAAAAGGAAAAGGAAAAGAGCAAAAGAAAAAAGAGCAAAAGCAAAAAGAAGAAAAGAGGAAAGGAAAAGGAAAAGGAAAAGAGCAAAAGAAAAAGAAAAAGAGAAAAAGCAAAAAGAAGAAAAGAGGAAAGGAAAGGAAATGGAAAAGAGCAAAAGAAAAAGAAAAGAGAAAAAGCAAAAAGAAGAAAAGAGGAAAGGCAAAGGAAATGGAAAAGAGCAAAAGAAAAAGAAAAGAGAAAAAGCAAAAAGAAGAAAAGAGGAAAGGCAAAGGAAATGGAAAAGAGCAAAAGAAAAAGAGCAAAAGCAAAAAGAAGAAAAGAGGAAAGGCAAAGGAAATGGAAAAGAGAAAAAGAAAAAGAGAAAAAGCAAAAAGAAGAAAAGAGGAAAGGAAAAGGAAATGGAGAAGAGCAAAAGAAAAAGAGCAAAAGCAAAAAGAAGAAAAGAGGAAAGGAAAAGGAAATGGAAAAGAGCAAAAGAAAAAGAAAAAGAGAAAAGCAAAAAGAAGAATAGAGGAAAGGAAAAGGAAATGGAAAAGAGCAAAAGAAAAAGAAAAAGAGAAAAGCAAAAAGAAGAAAAGAGGAAAGGAAAAGGAAATGGAAAAGAGCAAAAGAAAAAGAGAAAAAGCAAAAAGAAGAAAAGAGGAAAGGCAAAGGAAATGGAAAAGAGCAAAAGAAAAAGAAAAAGAGAAAAGCAAAAAGAAGAAAAGAGGAAAGGCAAAGGAAATGGAAAAGAGCAAAAGAAAAAGAAAAGAGAAAAAGCAAAAAGAAGAAAAGAGGAAAGGAAAAGGAAATGGAAAAGAGCAAAAGAAAGAAAAAGAGAAAAAGCAAAAAGAAGAAAAGAGGAAAGGCAAAGGAAATGGAAAACAGCAAAAGAAAATAAAAAGAGAAAAAGCAAAAAGAAGAAAAGAGGAAAGGAAAAGGAAATGGAAAAGAGCAAAAGAAAAAGAAAAAGAGAAAAAGCAAAAAGAAGAAAAGAGGAAAGGAAAAGCAAATGGAAAAGAGCAAAAGAAAAAGAAAAAGAGAAAAAGCAAAAAGAAGAAAAGAGGAAAGGAAAAGGAAAAGGAAAAGAGCAAAAGAAAAAGAAAAAGAGAAAAAGCAAAAAGAAGAAAAGAGGAAAGGCAAAGGAAATGGAAAAGAGCAAAAGAAAAAGAAAAAGAGAAAAGCAAAAAGAAGAAAAGAGGAAAGGAAAAGGAAATGGAAAAGAGCAAAAGAAAAAGAGAAAAAGCAAAAAGAAGAAAAGAGGAAAGGCAAAGGAAATGGAAAAGAGCAAAAGAAAAAGAGAAAAAGCAAAAAGAAGAAAAGAGGAAAGGCAAAGGAAATGGAAAAGAGCAAAAGAAAAGAAAAGAGAAAAAGCAAAAAGAAGAAAAGAGGAAAGGAAAAGGAAATGGAAAAGAGCAAAAGAAAAAGAGAAAAAGCAAAAAGAAGAAAAGAGGAAAGGCAAAGGAAATGGAAAAGAGCAAAAGAAAAAGAGAAAAAGCAAAAAGAAGAAAAGAGGAAAGGCAAAGGAAATGGAAAAGAGCAAAAGAAAAAGAAAAGAGAAAAGCAAAAAGAAGAAAAGAGGAAAGGCAAAGGAAATGGAAAAGAGCAAAAGAAAAAGAGAAAAAGCAAAAAGAAGAAAAGAGGAAAGGCAAAGTAAAAGGAAAAGAGCAAAAGAAAAAGAGAAAAAGAAAAAAGAAGAAAAGAGGAAAGGCAAAGGAAATGGAAAAGAGCAAAAGAAAAAGAGAAAAAGCAAAAAGAAGAAAAGAGGAAAGGAAAAGGAAATGGAAAAGAGCAAAAGAAAAAGAAAAAGAGAAAAAGAAAAAAGAAGAAAAGAGGAAAGGCAAAGGAAATGGAAAAGAGCAAAAGAAAAAGAAAAAGAGAAAAAGAAAAAAGAAGAAAAGAGGAAAGGCAAAGGAAATGGAAAAGAGCAAAAGAAAAAGAAAAAGAGAAAAGCAAAAAGAAGAAAAGAGGAAAGGAAAGGAAATGGAAAAGAGCAAAAGAAAAAGAGAAAAAGCAAAAAGAAGAAAAGAGGAAAGGCAAAGGAAATGGAAAAGAGCAAAAGAAAAAGAGCAAAAGCAAAAAGAAGAAAAGAGGAAAGGCAAAGGAAATGGAGAAGAGCAAAAGCAAAAGAGCAAAAGCAAAAAGAAGAAAAGAGGAAAGGAAAAGGAAATGGAAAAGAGCAAAAGAAAAAGAAAAAGCAAAAAGAAGAAAAGAGGAAAGGCAAAGGAAATGGAAAAGAGCAAAAGAAAAAGAAAAGAGAAAAGCAAAAAGAAGAAAAGAGGAAAGGCAAAGGAAATGGAAAAGAGCAAAAGAAAAAAGAGAAAAAGCAAAAAGAAGAAAAGAGGAAAGGCAAAGGAAATGGAAAAGAGCAAAAGAAAAAGAGAAAAAGCAAAAAGAAGAAAAGAGGAAAGGCAAAGGAAATGGAAAAGAGCAAAAGAAAAAGAAAAAGAGAAAAAGCAAAAAGAAGAAAAGAGGAAGGCAAAGGAAATGGAAAAGAGCAAAAGAAAAAGAGCAAAAGCAAAAAGAAGAAAAGAGGAAAGGCAAAGGAAATGGAAAAGAGCAAAAGAAAAAGAGAAAAGCAAAAAGAAGAAAAGAGGAAAGGCAAAGGAAATGGAAAAGAGCAAAAGAAAAAGAGAAAAAGCAAAAAGAAGAAAAGAGGAAAGGCAAAGGAAATGGAAAAGAGCAAAAGAAAAGAGAAAAGCAAAAAGAAGAAAAGAGGAAAGGCAAAGGAAATGGAAAAGAGCAAAAGAAAAAGAGAAAAAGCAAAAAGAAGAAAAGAGGAAAGGCAAAGGAAATGGAAAAGAGCAAAAGAAAAGAGAAAAGCAAAAGAAGAAAAAGAAGAAAGGAAAGGAAAAGAGCAAAAGAAAAAGAAGAAAAGAGAAAGAAGAAAAGAGAAAGCAAAAGAAAAGAGCAAAAGCAAAAAGAAGAAAAGAGGAAAGGCAAAGGAAATGGAGAAGAGCAAAAGAAAAAGAAAAGAGAAAAGCAAAAAGAAGAAAAGAGGAAAGGCAAAGGAAATGGAGAAGAGCAAAAGCAAAAGAGCAAAAGCAAAAAGAAGAAAAGAGGAAAGGCAAAGGAAAAGGACAAGAGCAAAAGAAAAAGAGCAAAAGCAAAAAGAAGAAAAGAGGAAAGGCAAAGGAAACGGAGAAGAGCAAAATCAAAAGAGCAAAAGCAAAAAGAAGAAAAGAGGAAAGGCAAAGGAAACGGAGAAGAGCAAAAGAAAAAGAAAAGAGAAAAAGCAAAAAGAAGAAAAGAGGAAAGGCAAAGGAAACGGAGAAGAGCAAAAGAAAAAGAGAAAAAGCAAAAAGAAGAAAAGAGGAAAGGAAAAGGAAATGGAAAAGAGCAAAAGAAAAAGAGAAAAAGCAAAAAGAAGAAAAGAGGAAAGGCAAAGGAAATGGAAAAGAGCAAAAGAAAAAGAAAAGAGAAAAAGCAAAAAGAAGAAAAGAGGAAAGGCAAAGGAAATGGAAAAGAGCAAAAGAAAAAGAGCAAAAGCAAAAAGAAGAAAAGAGGAAAGGCAAAGGAAATGGAAAAGAGCAAAAGAAAAAGAAAAGAGAAAAAGCAAAAAGAAGAAAAGAGGAAAGGAAAAGGAAAAGGAAAAGAGCAAAAGAAAAAGAGAAAAAGCAAAAAGAAGAAAAGAGGAAAGGCAAAGGAAATGGAAAAGAGCAAAAGAAAAAGCGCAAAAGCAAAAAGAAGAAAAGAGGAAAGGCAAAGGAAATGGAAAAGAGCAAAAGAAAAAGAAAAAGAGAAAAAGCAAAAAGAAGAAAAGAGGAAAGGCAAAGGAAATGGAAAAGAGCAAAAGAAAAAGAGCAAAAGCAAAAAGAAGAAAAGAGGAAAGGCAAAGGAAATGGAAAAGAGCAAAAGAAAAAGAGAAAAAGCAAAAAGAAGAAAAGAGGAAAGGCAAAGGAAATGGAAAAGAGCAAAAGAAAAGAAAAAGAGCAAAAGCAAAAAGAAGAAAAGAGGAAAGGCAAAGGAAATGGAAAAGAGCAAAAGAAAAGAGAAAAAGCAAAAAGAAGAAAAGAGGAAAGGCAAAGGAAATGGAAAAGAGCAAAAGAAAAAGAGAAAAAGCAAAAAGAAGAAAAGAGGAAAGGCAAAGGAAATGGAAAAGAGCAAAAGAAAAAGAGCAAAAGCAAAAAGAAGAAAAGAGGAAAGGCAAAGGAAATGGAAAAGAGCAAAAGAAAAAGAGAAAAAGCAAAAAGAAGAAAAGAGGAAAGGCAAAGGAAATGGAAAAGAGCAAAAGAAAAAGAAAAGAGAAAAGCAAAAAGAAGAAAAGAGGAAAGGCAAAGGAAATGGAAAAGAGCAAAAGAAAAAGAGCAAAAGCAAAAAGAAGAAAAGAGGAAAGGCAAAGGAAATGGAAAAGAGCAAAAGAAAAAGAGAAAAAGCAAAAAGAAGAAAAGAGGAAAGGCAAAGGAAATGGAAAAGAGCAAAAGAAAAAGAAAAAGAGAAAAAGGATAAAGAAGAACAGAGGAATGGAAAAGAGCAAAAGAAAAGAAAAGAGAAAAAGCAAAAAGAAGAAAAGAGGAAAGGCAAAGGAAATGGAAAAGAGCAAAAGAAAAAGAGAAAAGCAAAAAGAAGAAAAGAGGAAAGGCAAAGGAAATGGAAAAGAGCAAAAGAAAAAGAGAAAAAGCAAAAAGAAGAAAAGAGGAAAGGAAAAGGAAAAGGAAAAAAGCAAGAGAAAAATAAAAGAGAAAAAGCAAAAAGAAGAAAAGAGGAAAGGAAAAGGAAATGGAAAAGAGCAAAAGAAAAAAAAGAGAAAAAGCAAAAAGAAGAAAAGAGGAAAGGCAAAGGAAATGGAAAAGAGCAAAAGAAAAAGAGAAAAAGCAAAAAGAAGAAAAGAGGAAAGGCAAAGGAAATGGAAAAGAGCAAAAGAAAAAGAAAAAGCAAAAAGAAGAAAAGAGGAAAGGAAAAGGAAATGGAAAAGAGCAAAAGAAAAAGAAAAAGAGGAAAAGCAAAAAGAAGAAAAGAGGAAAGGAAAAGATAACAGGAAAAGAGCAAAAGCAAAAGAAAAAGAGCAAAAGCAAAAAGAAGAAAAGAGGAAAGGAAAAGGAAAAGGAAAAGAGCAAAAGAAAAAGAGAAAAAGCAAAAAGAAGAAAAGAGGAAAGGAAAGGAAATGGAAAAGAGCAAAAGAAAAAGAGAAAAAGCAAAAAGAAGAAAAGAGGAAAGGCAAAGGAAATGGAAAAGAGCAAAAGAAAAAGAGAAAAAGCAAAAAGAAGAAAAGAGGAAAGGAAAAGGAAATGGAAAAGAGCAAAAGAAAAGAAAAAGAGAAAAAGCAAAAAGAAGAAAAGAGGAAAGGCAAAGGAAATGGAAAAGAGCAAAAGAAAAAGAGAAAAAGCAAAAAGAAGAAAAGAGGAAAGGCAAAGGAAATGGAAAAGAGCAAAAGAAAAAGAGAAAAAGCAAAAAGAAGAAAAGAGGAAAGGCAAAGGAAATGGAAAAGAGCAAAAGAAAAAAAGAGAAAAGCAAAAAGAAGAAAAGAGGAAAGGCAAAGGAAATGGAAAAGAGCAAAAGAAAAAGAAAAAGAGAAAAGGCAAAAAGAAGAAAAGAGGAATGGAAAAGAGCAAAAGAAAAAGAAAAAAGAAGAAAAGAGGAAAGGCAAAGGAAATGGAAAAGAGCAAAAGAAAAAGAAAAGAGAAAAGCAAAAAGAAGAAAAGAGGAAAGGAAAAGGAAATGGAAAAGAGCAAAAGCAAAAGAGCAAAAGCAAAAAGAAGAAAAGAGGAAAGGCAAAGGAAATGGAAAAGAGCAAAAGAAAAAGAGAAAAAGCAAAAAGAAGAAAAGAGGAAAGGCAAAGGAAATGGAAAAGAGCAAAAGAAAAAGAGAAAAAGCAAAAAGAAGAAAAGAGGAAAGGCAAAGGAAATGGAAAAGAGCAAAAGAAAAGAGAAAAAGCAAAAAGAAGAAAAGAGGAAAGGCAAAGGAAATGGAAAGAGCA
>NW_026539129.1:0-16584 GCF_027791375.1 Indicator indicator | reverse complement strand
GGAAAGAGCAAAAGCAAAAGAGCAAAAGCAAAAAGAAGAAAAGAGGAAAGGCAAAGGAAACGGAAAAGAGCAAAAGCAAAAGAGCAAAAGCAAAAAGAAGAAAAGAGGAAAGGCAAAGGAAACGGAAAAGAGCAAAAGCAAAAGAGCAAAAGCAAAAAGAAGAAAAGAGGAAAGGCAAAGGAAACGGAAAAGAGCAAAAGCAAAAGAGCAAAAGCAAAAAGAAGAAAAGAGGAAAGGCAAAGGAAACGGAAAAGAGCAAAAGCAAAAGAGCAAAAGCAAAAAGAAGAAAAGAGGAAAGGCAAAGGAAACGGAAAAGAGCAAAAGCAAAAGAGCAAAAGCAAAAAGAAGAAAAGAGGAAAGGCAAAGGAAACGGAAAAGAGCAAAAGCAAAAGAGCAAAAGCAAAAAGAAGAAAAGAGGAAAGGCAAAGGAAACGGAAAAGAGCAAAAGCAAAAGAGCAAAAGCAAAAAGAAGAAAAGAGGAAAGGCAAAGGAAACGGAAAAGAGCAAAAGCAAAAGAGCAAAAGCAAAAAGAAGAAAAGAGGAAAGGCAAAGGAAACGGAAAAGAGCAAAAGCAAAAGAGCAAAAGCAAAAAGAAGAAAAGAGGAAAGGCAAAGGAAACGGAAAAGAGCAAAAGCAAAAGAGCAAAAGCAAAAAGAAGAAAAGAGGAAAGGCAAAGGAAACGGAAAAGAGCAAAAGCAAAAGAGCAAAAGCAAAAAGAAGAAAAGAGGAAAGGCAAAGGAAACGGAAAAGAGCAAAAGCAAAAGAGCAAAAGCAAAAAGAAGAAAAGAGGAAAGGCAAAGGAAACGGAAAAGAGCAAAAGCAAAAGAGCAAAAGCAAAAAGAAGAAAAGAGGAAAGGCAAAGGAAACGGAAAAGAGCAAAAGCAAAAGAGCAAAAGCAAAAAGAAGAAAAGAGGAAAGGCAAAGGAAACGGAAAAGAGCAAAAGCAAAAGAGCAAAAGCAAAAAGAAGAAAAGAGGAAAGGCAAAGGAAACGGAAAAGAGCAAAAGCAAAAGAGCAAAAGCAAAAAGAAGAAAAGAGGAAAGGCAAAGGAAACGGAAAAGAGCAAAAGCAAAAGAGCAAAAGCAAAAAGAAGAAAAGAGGAAAGGCAAAGGAAACGGAAAAGAGCAAAAGCAAAAGAGCAAAAGCAAAAAGAAGAAAAGAGGAAAGGCAAAGGAAACGGAAAAGAGCAAAAGCAAAAGAGCAAAAGCAAAAAGAAGAAAAGAGGAAAGGCAAAGGAAACGGAAAAGAGCAAAAGCAAAAGAGCAAAAGCAAAAAGAAGAAAAGAGGAAAGGCAAAGGAAACGGAAAAGAGCAAAAGCAAAAGAGCAAAAGCAAAAAGAAGAAAAGAGGAAAGGCAAAGGAAACGGAAAAGAGCAAAAGCAAAAGAGCAAAAGCAAAAAGAAGAAAAGAGGAAAGGCAAAGGAAACGGAAAAGAGCAAAAGCAAAAGAGCAAAAGCAAAAAGAAGAAAAGAGGAAAGGCAAAGGAAACGGAAAAGAGCAAAAGCAAAAGAGCAAAAGCAAAAAGAAGAAAAGAGGAAAGGCAAAGGAAACGGAAAAGAGCAAAAGCAAAAGAGCAAAAGCAAAAAGAAGAAAAGAGGAAAGGCAAAGGAAACGGAAAAGAGCAAAAGCAAAAGAGCAAAAGCAAAAAGAAGAAAAGAGGAAAGGCAAAGGAAACGGAAAAGAGCAAAAGCAAAAGAGCAAAAGCAAAAAGAAGAAAAGAGGAAAGGCAAAGGAAACGGAAAAGAGCAAAAGCAAAAGAGCAAAAGCAAAAAGAAGAAAAGAGGAAAGGCAAAGGAAACGGAAAAGAGCAAAAGCAAAAGAGCAAAAGCAAAAAGAAGAAAAGAGGAAAGGCAAAGGAAACGGAAAAGAGCAAAAGCAAAAGAGCAAAAGCAAAAAGAAGAAAAGAGGAAAGGCAAAGGAAACGGAAAAGAGCAAAAGCAAAAGAGCAAAAGCAAAAAGAAGAAAAGAGGAAAGGCAAAGGAAACGGAAAAGAGCAAAAGCAAAAGAGCAAAAGCAAAAAGAAGAAAAGAGGAAAGGCAAAGGAAACGGAAAAGAGCAAAAGCAAAAGAGCAAAAGCAAAAAGAAGAAAAGAGGAAAGGCAAAGGAAACGGAAAAGAGCAAAAGCAAAAGAGCAAAAGCAAAAAGAAGAAAAGAGGAAAGGCAAAGGAAACGGAAAAGAGCAAAAGCAAAAGAGCAAAAGCAAAAAGAAGAAAAGAGGAAAGGCAAAGGAAACGGAAAAGAGCAAAAGCAAAAGAGCAAAAGCAAAAAGAAGAAAAGAGGAAAGGCAAAGGAAACGGAAAAGAGCAAAAGCAAAAGAGCAAAAGCAAAAAGAAGAAAAGAGGAAAGGCAAAGGAAACGGAAAAGAGCAAAAGCAAAAGAGCAAAAGCAAAAAGAAGAAAAGAGGAAAGGCAAAGGAAACGGAAAAGAGCAAAAGCAAAAGAGCAAAAGCAAAAAGAAGAAAAGAGGAAAGGCAAAGGAAACGGAAAAGAGCAAAAGCAAAAGAGCAAAAGCAAAAAGAAGAAAAGAGGAAAGGCAAAGGAAACGGAAAAGAGCAAAAGCAAAAGAGCAAAAGCAAAAAGAAGAAAAGAGGAAAGGCAAAGGAAACGGAAAAGAGCAAAAGCAAAAGAGCAAAAGCAAAAAGAAGAAAAGAGGAAAGGCAAAGGAAACGGAAAAGAGCAAAAGCAAAAGAGCAAAAGCAAAAAGAAGAAAAGAGGAAAGGCAAAGGAAACGGAAAAGAGCAAAAGCAAAAGAGCAAAAGCAAAAAGAAGAAAAGAGGAAAGGCAAAGGAAACGGAAAAGAGCAAAAGCAAAAGAGCAAAAGCAAAAAGAAGAAAAGAGGAAAGGCAAAGGAAACGGAAAAGAGCAAAAGCAAAAAGAAGAAAAGAGGAAAGGCAAAGGAAACGGAAAAGAGCAAAAGCAAAAGAGCAAAAGCAAAAAGAAGAAAAGAGGAAAGGCAAAGGAAACGGAAAAGAGCAAAAGCAAAAGAGCAAAAGCAAAAAGAAGAAAAGAGGAAAGGCAAAGGAAACGGAAAAGAGCAAAAGCAAAAGAGCAAAAGCAAAAAGAAGAAAAGAGGAAAGGCAAAGGAAACGGAAAAGAGCAAAAGCAAAAGAGCAAAAGCAAAAAGAAGAAAAGAGGAAAGGCAAAGGAAACGGAAAAGAGCAAAAGCAAAAGAGCAAAAGCAAAAAGAAGAAAAGAGGAAAGGCAAAGGAAACGGAAAAGAGCAAAAGCAAAAGAGCAAAAGCAAAAAGAAGAAAAGAGGAAAGGCAAAGGAAACGGAAAAGAGCAAAAGCAAAAGAGCAAAAGCAAAAAGAAGAAAAGAGGAAAGGCAAAGGAAACGGAAAAGAGCAAAAGCAAAAGAGCAAAAGCAAAAAGAAGAAAAGAGGAAAGGCAAAGGAAACGGAAAAGAGCAAAAGCAAAAGAGCAAAAGCAAAAAGAAGAAAAGAGGAAAGGCAAAGGAAACGGAAAAGAGCAAAAGCAAAAGAGCAAAAGCAAAAAGAAGAAAAGAGGAAAGGCAAAGGAAACGGAAAAGAGCAAAAGCAAAAGAGCAAAAGCAAAAAGAAGAAAAGAGGAAAGGCAAAGGAAACGGAAAAGAGCAAAAGCAAAAGAGCAAAAGCAAAAAGAAGAAAAGAGGAAAGGCAAAGGAAACGGAAAAGAGCAAAAGCAAAAGAGCAAAAGCAAAAAGAAGAAAAGAGGAAAGGCAAAGGAAACGGAAAAGAGCAAAAGCAAAAGAGCAAAAGCAAAAAGAAGAAAAGAGGAAAGGCAAAGGAAACGGAAAAGAGCAAAAGCAAAAGAGCAAAAGCAAAAAGAAGAAAAGAGGAAAGGCAAAGGAAACGGAAAAGAGCAAAAGCAAAAGAGCAAAAGCAAAAAGAAGAAAAGAGGAAAGGCAAAGGAAACGGAAAAGAGCAAAAGCAAAAGAGCAAAAGCAAAAAGAAGAAAAGAGGAAAGGCAAAGGAAACGGAAAAGAGCAAAAGCAAAAGAGCAAAAGCAAAAAGAAGAAAAGAGGAAAGGCAAAGGAAACGGAAAAGAGCAAAAGCAAAAGAGCAAAAGCAAAAAGAAGAAAAGAGGAAAGGCAAAGGAAACGGAAAAGAGCAAAAGCAAAAGAGCAAAAGCAAAAAGAAGAAAAGAGGAAAGGCAAAGGAAACGGAAAAGAGCAAAAGCAAAAGAGCAAAAGCAAAAAGAAGAAAAGAGGAAAGGCAAAGGAAACGGAAAAGAGCAAAAGCAAAAGAGCAAAAGCAAAAAGAAGAAAAGAGGAAAGGCAAAGGAAACGGAAAAGAGCAAAAGCAAAAGAGCAAAAGCAAAAAGAAGAAAAGAGGAAAGGCAAAGGAAACGGAAAAGAGCAAAAGCAAAAGAGCAAAAGCAAAAAGAAGAAAAGAGGAAAGGCAAAGGAAACGGAAAAGAGCAAAAGCAAAAGAGCAAAAGCAAAAAGAAGAAAAGAGGAAAGGCAAAGGAAACGGAAAAGAGCAAAAGCAAAAGAGCAAAAGCAAAAAGAAGAAAAGAGGAAAGGCAAAGGAAACGGAAAAGAGCAAAAGCAAAAGAGCAAAAGCAAAAAGAAGAAAAGAGGAAAGGCAAAGGAAACGGAAAAGAGCAAAAGCAAAAGAGCAAAAGCAAAAAGAAGAAAAGAGGAAAGGCAAAGGAAACGGAAAGAGCAAAAGCAAAAGAGCAAAAGCAAAAAGAAGAAAAGAGGAAAGGCAAAGGAAACGGAAAAGAGCAAAAGCAAAAGAGCAAAAGCAAAAAGAAGAAAAGAGGAAAGGCAAAGGAAACGGAAAAGAGCAAAAGCAAAAGAGCAAAAGCAAAAAGAAGAAAAGAGGAAAGGCAAAGGAAACGGAAAAGAGCAAAAGCAAAAGAGCAAAAGCAAAAAGAAGAAAAGAGGAAAGGCAAAGGAAACGGAAAAGAGCAAAAGCAAAAGAGCAAAAGCAAAAAGAAGAAAAGAGGAAAGGCAAAGGAAACGGAAAAGAGCAAAAGCAAAAGAGCAAAAGCAAAAAGAAGAAAAGAGGAAAGGCAAAGGAAACGGAAAAGAGCAAAAGCAAAAGAGCAAAAGCAAAAAGAAGAAAAGAGGAAAGGCAAAGGAAACGGAAAAGAGCAAAAGCAAAAGAGCAAAAGCAAAAAGAAGAAAAGAGGAAAGGCAAAGGAAACGGAAAAGAGCAAAAGCAAAAGAGCAAAAGCAAAAAGAAGAAAAGAGGAAAGGCAAAGGAAACGGAAAAGAGCAAAAGCAAAAGAGCAAAAGCAAAAAGAAGAAAAGAGGAAAGGCAAAGGAAACGGAAAAGAGCAAAAGCAAAAGAGCAAAAGCAAAAAGAAGAAAAGAGGAAAGGCAAAGGAAACGGAAAAGAGCAAAAGCAAAAGAGCAAAAGCAAAAAGAAGAAAAGAGGAAAGGCAAAGGAAACGGAAAAGAGCAAAAGCAAAAGAGCAAAAGCAAAAAGAAGAAAAGAGGAAAGGCAAAGGAAACGGAAAAGAGCAAAAGCAAAAGAGCAAAAGCAAAAAGAAGAAAAGAGGAAAGGCAAAGGAAACGGAAAAGAGCAAAAGCAAAAGAGCAAAAGCAAAAAGAAGAAAAGAGGAAAGGCAAAGGAAACGGAAAAGAGCAAAAGCAAAAGAGCAAAAGCAAAAAGAAGAAAAGAGGAAAGGCAAAGGAAACGGAAAAGAGCAAAAGCAAAAGAGCAAAAGCAAAAAGAAGAAAAGAGGAAAGGCAAAGGAAACGGAAAAGAGCAAAAGCAAAAGAGCAAAAGCAAAAATAAGAAAAGAGGAAAGGCAAAGGAACGGAAAAGAGCAAAAGCAAAAAGAAGAAAAGAGGAAAGGCAAAGGAACGAAAAGAGCAAAAGCAAAAGAGCAAAAGCAAAAAGAAGAAAAGAGGAAAGGCAAAGGAAACGGAAAAGAGCAAAAGCCAAAGAGCAAAAGGCAAAAGACGAAAAGAGGAAAGGCAAAGGAACGGAAAAGAGCAAAAGCAAAAGAGCAAAAGCAAAAAGAAGAAAAGAGGAAAGGCAAAGGAACGGAAAAGAGCAAAAGCAAAAGAGCAAAAGCAAAAAGAAGAAAAGAGGAAAGGCAAAGGAAACGGAAAAGAGCAAAAGCAAAAGAGCAAAAGCAAAAAGAAGAAAAGAGGAAAGGCAAAGGAAACGGAAAGAGCAAAGCAAAGAGCAAAAGGCAAAAGAAGAAAAGAGGAAAGGCAAAGGAACGGAAAAGAGCAAAAGCAAAAGAGCAAAAGCAAAAAGAAGAAAAGAGGAAAGGCAAAGGAAACGGAAAAGAGCAAAAGCAAAAGAGCAAAAGCAAAAAGAAGAAAAGAGGAAAGGCAAAGGAAACGGAAAAGAGCAAAAGCAAAAGAGCAAAAGCAAAAAGAAGAAAAGAGGAAAGGCAAAGGAAACGGAAAAGAGCAAAAGCAAAAGAGCAAAAGCAAAAAGAAGAAAAGAGGAAAGGCAAAGGAAACGGAAAAGAGCAAAAGCAAAAGAGCAAAAGCAAAAAGAAGAAAAGAGGAAAGGCAAAGGAAACGGAAAAGAGCAAAAGCAAAAGAGCAAAAGCAAAAAGAAGAAAAGAGGAAAGGCAAAGGAAACGGAAAAGAGCAAAAGCAAAAGAGCAAAAGCAAAAAGAAGAAAAGAGGAAAGGCAAAGGAAACGGAAAAGAGCAAAAGCAAAAGAGCAAAAGCAAAAAGAAGAAAAGAGGAAAGGCAAAGGAAACGGAAAAGAGCAAAAGCAAAAGAGCAAAAGCAAAAAGAAGAAAAGAGGAAAGGCAAAGGAAACGGAAAAGAGCAAAAGCAAAAGAGCAAAAGCAAAAAGAAGAAAAGAGGAAAGGCAAAGGAAACGGAAAAGAGCAAAAGCAAAAGAGCAAAAGCAAAAAGAAGAAAAGAGGAAAGGCAAAGGAAACGGAAAAGAGCAAAAGCAAAAGAGCAAAAGCAAAAAGAAGAAAAGAGGAAAGGCAAAGGAAACGGAAAAGAGCAAAAGCAAAAGAGCAAAAGCAAAAAGAAGAAAAGAGGAAAGGCAAAGGAAACGGAAAAGAGCAAAAGCAAAAGAGCAAAAGCAAAAAGAAGAAAAGAGGAAAGGCAAAGGAAACGGAAAAGAGCAAAAGCAAAAGAGCAAAAGCAAAAAGAAGAAAAGAGGAAAGGCAAAGGAAACGGAAAAGAGCAAAAGCAAAAGAGCAAAAGCAAAAAGAAGAAAAGAGGAAAGGCAAAGGAAACGGAAAAGAGCAAAAGCAAAAGAGCAAAAGCAAAAAGAAGAAAAGAGGAAAGGCAAAGGAAACGGAAAAGAGCAAAAGCAAAAGAGCAAAAGCAAAAAGAAGAAAAGAGGAAAGGCAAAGGAAACGGAAAAGAGCAAAAGCAAAAGAGCAAAAGCAAAAAGAAGAAAAGAGGAAAGGCAAAGGAAACGGAAAAGAGCAAAAGCAAAAGAGCAAAAGCAAAAAGAAGAAAAGAGGAAAGGCAAAGGAAACGGAAAAGAGCAAAAGCAAAAGAGCAAAAGCAAAAAGAAGAAAAGAGGAAAGGCAAAGGAAACGGAAAAGAGCAAAAGCAAAAGAGCAAAAGCAAAAAGAAGAAAAGAGGAAAGGCAAAGGAAACGGAAAAGAGCAAAAGCAAAAGAGCAAAAGCAAAAAGAAGAAAAGAGGAAAGGCAAAGGAAACGGAAAAGAGCAAAAGCAAAAGAGCAAAAGCAAAAAGAAGAAAAGAGGAAAGGCAAAGGAAACGGAAAAGAGCAAAAGCAAAAGAGCAAAAGCAAAAAGAAGAAAAGAGGAAAGGCAAAGGAAACGGAAAAGAGCAAAAGCAAAAGAGCAAAAGCAAAAAGAAGAAAAGAGGAAAGGCAAAGGAAACGGAAAAGAGCAAAAGCAAAAGAGCAAAAGCAAAAAGAAGAAAAGAGGAAAGGCAAAGGAAACGGAAAAGAGCAAAAGCAAAAGAGCAAAAGCAAAAAGAAGAAAAGAGGAAAGGCAAAGGAAACGGAAAAGAGCAAAAGCAAAAGAGCAAAAGCAAAAAGAAGAAAAGAGGAAAGGCAAAGGAAACGGAAAAGAGCAAAAGCAAAAGAGCAAAAGCAAAAAGAAGAAAAGAGGAAAGGCAAAGGAAACGGAAAAGAGCAAAAGCAAAAGAGCAAAAGCAAAAAGAAGAAAAGAGGAAAGGCAAAGGAAACGGAAAAGAGCAAAAGCAAAAGAGCAAAAGCAAAAAGAAGAAAAGAGGAAAGGCAAAGGAAACGGAAAAGAGCAAAAGCAAAAGAGCAAAAGCAAAAAGAAGAAAAGAGGAAAGGCAAAGGAAACGGAAAAGAGCAAAAGCAAAAGAGCAAAAGCAAAAAGAAGAAAAGAGGAAAGGCAAAGGAAACGGAAAAGAGCAAAAGCAAAAGAGCAAAAGCAAAAAGAAGAAAAGAGGAAAGGCAAAGGAAACGGAAAAGAGCAAAAGCAAAAGAGCAAAAGCAAAAAGAAGAAAAGAGGAAAGGCAAAGGAAACGGAAAAGAGCAAAAGCAAAAGAGCAAAAGCAAAAAGAAGAAAAGAGGAAAGGCAAAGGAAACGGAAAAGAGCAAAAGCAAAAGAGCAAAAGCAAAAAGAAGAAAAGAGGAAAGGCAAAGGAAACGGAAAAGAGCAAAAGCAAAAGAGCAAAAGCAAAAAGAAGAAAAGAGGAAAGGCAAAGGAAACGGAAAAGAGCAAAAGCAAAAGAGCAAAAGCAAAAAGAAGAAAAGAGGAAAGGCAAAGGAAACGGAAAAGAGCAAAAGCAAAAGAGCAAAAGCAAAAAGAAGAAAAGAGGAAAGGCAAAGGAAACGGAAAAGAGCAAAAGCAAAAGAGCAAAAGCAAAAAGAAGAAAAGAGGAAAGGCAAAGGAAACGGAAAAGAGCAAAAGCAAAAGAGCAAAAGCAAAAAGAAGAAAAGAGGAAAGGCAAAGGAAACGGAAAAGAGCAAAAGCAAAAGAGCAAAAGCAAAAAGAAGAAAAGAGGAAAGGCAAAGGAAACGGAAAAGAGCAAAAGCAAAAGAGCAAAAGCAAAAAGAAGAAAAGAGGAAAGGCAAAGGAAACGGAAAAGAGCAAAAGCAAAAGAGCAAAAGCAAAAAGAAGAAAAGAGGAAAGGCAAAGGAAACGGAAAAGAGCAAAAGCAAAAGAGCAAAAGCAAAAAGAAGAAAAGAGGAAAGGCAAAGGAAACGGAAAAGAGCAAAAGCAAAAGAGCAAAAGCAAAAAGAAGAAAAGAGGAAAGGCAAAGGAAACGGAAAAGAGCAAAAGCAAAAGAGCAAAAGCAAAAAGAAGAAAAGAGGAAAGGCAAAGGAAACGGAAAAGAGCAAAAGCAAAAGAGCAAAAGCAAAAAGAAGAAAAGAGGAAAGGCAAAGGAAACGGAAAAGAGCAAAAGCAAAAGAGCAAAAGCAAAAAGAAGAAAAGAGGAAAGGCAAAGGAAACGGAAAAGAGCAAAAGCAAAAGAGCAAAAGCAAAAAGAAGAAAAGAGGAAAGGCAAAGGAAACGGAAAAGAGCAAAAGCAAAAGAGCAAAAGCAAAAAGAAGAAAAGAGGAAAGGCAAAGGAAACGGAAAAGAGCAAAAGCAAAAGAGCAAAAGCAAAAAGAAGAAAAGAGGAAAGGCAAAGGAAACGGAAAAGAGCAAAAGCAAAAAGAAGAAAAGAGGAAAGGCAAAGGAAACGGAAAAGAGCAAAAGCAAAAGAGCAAAAGCAAAAAGAAGAAAAGAGGAAAGGCAAAGGAAACGGAAAAGAGCAAAAGCAAAAGAGCAAAAGCAAAAAGAAGAAAAGAGGAAAGGCAAAGGAAACGGAAAAGAGCAAAAGCAAAAAGAGCAAAAGCAAAAAGAAGAAAAGAGGAAAGGCAAAGGAAACGGAAAAGAGCAAAAGCAAAAGAGCAAAAGCAAAAAGAAGAAAAGAGGAAAGGCAAAGGAAACGGAAAAGAGCAAAAGCAAAAGAGCAAAAGCAAAAAGAAGAAAAGAGGAAAGGCAAAGGAAACGGAAAAGAGCAAAAGCAAAAGAGCAAAGCAAAAAGAAGAAAAGAGGAAAGGCAAAGGAAACGGAAAAGAGCAAAAGCAAAAGAGCAAAAGCAAAAAGAAGAAAAGAGGAAAGGCAAAGGAAACGGAAAAGAGCAAAAGCAAAAGAGCAAAAGCAAAAAGAAGAAAAGAGGAAAGGCAAAGGAAACGGAAAAGAGCAAAAGCAAAAGAGCAAAAGCAAAAAGAAGAAAGAGGAAAGGCAAAGGAAACGGAAAAGAGCAAAAGCAAAAGAGCAAAAGCAAAAAGAAGAAAAGAGGAAAGGCAAAGGAAACGGAAAAGAGCAAAAGCAAAAGAGCAAAAGCAAAAAGAAGAAAAGAGGAAAGGCAAAGGAAACGGAAAAGAGCAAAAGCAAAAGAGCAAAAGCAAAAAGAAGAAAAGAGGAAAGGCAAAGGAAACGGAAAAGAGCAAAAGCAAAAGAGCAAAAGCAAAAAGAAGAAAAGAGGAAAGGCAAAGGAAACGGAAAAGAGCAAAAGCAAAAGAGCAAAAGCAAAAAGAAGAAAAGAGGAAAGGCAAAGGAAACGGAAAAGAGCAAAAGCAAAAGAGCAAAAGCAAAAAGAAGAAAAGAGGAAAGGCAAAGGAAACGGAAAAGAGCAAAAGCAAAAAGAGCAAAAGCAAAAAGAAGAAAAGAGGAAAGGCAAAGGAAACGGAAAAGAGCAAAAGCAAAAGAGCAAAAGCAAAAAGAAGAAAAGAGGAAAGGCAAAGGAAACGGAAAAGAGCAAAAGCAAAAGAGCAAAAGCAAAAAGAAGAAAAGAGGAAAGGCAAAGGAAACGGAAAAGAGCAAAAGCAAAAGAGCAAAAGCAAAAAGAAGAAAAGAGGAAAGGCAAAGGAAACGGAAAAGAGCAAAAGCAAAAGAGCAAAAGCAAAAAGAAGAAAAGAGGAAAGGCAAAGGAAACGGAAAAGAGCAAAAGCAAAAGAGCAAAAGCAAAAAGAAGAAAAGAGGAAAGGCAAAGGAAACGGAAAAGAGCAAAAGCAAAAGAGCAAAAGCAAAAAGAAGAAAAGAGGAAAGGCAAAGGAAACGGAAAAGAGCAAAAGCAAAAGAGCAAAAGCAAAAAGAAGAAAAGAGGAAAGGCAAAGGAAACGGAAAAGAGCAAAAGCAAAAGAGCAAAAGCAAAAAGAAGAAAAGAGGAAAGGCAAAGGAAACGGAAAAGAGCAAAAGCAAAAGAGCAAAAGCAAAAAGAAGAAAAGAGGAAAGGCAAAGGAAACGGAAAAGAGCAAAAGCAAAAGAGCAAAAGCAAAAAGAAGAAAAGAGGAAAGGCAAAGGAAACGGAAAAGAGCAAAAGCAAAAGAGCAAAAGCAAAAAGAAGAAAAGAGGAAAGGCAAAGGAAACGGAAAAGAGCAAAAGCAAAAGAGCAAAAGCAAAAAGAAGAAAAGAGGAAAGGCAAAGGAAACGGAAAAGAGCAAAAGCAAAAGAGCAAAAGCAAAAAGAAGAAAAGAGGAAAGGCAAAGGAAACGGAAAAGAGCAAAAGCAAAAGAGCAAAAGCAAAAAGAAGAAAAGAGGAAAGGCAAAGGAAACGGAAAAGAGCAAAAGCAAAAGAGCAAAAGCAAAAAGAAGAAAAGAGGAAAGGCAAAGGAAACGGAAAAGAGCAAAAGCAAAAGAGCAAAAGCAAAAAGAAGAAAAGAGGAAAGGCAAAGGAAACGGAAAAGAGCAAAAGCAAAAGAGCAAAAGCAAAAAGAAGAAAAGAGGAAAGGCAAAGGAAACGGAAAAGAGCAAAAGCAAAAGAGCAAAAGCAAAAAGAAGAAAAGAGGAAAGGCAAAGGAAACGGAAAAGAGCAAAAGCAAAAGAGCAAAAGCAAAAAGAAGAAAAGAGGAAAGGCAAAGGAAACGGAAAAGAGCAAAAGCAAAAGAGCAAAAGCAAAAAGAAGAAAAGAGGAAAGGCAAAGGAAACGGAAAAGAGCAAAAGCAAAAGAGCAAAAGCAAAAAGAAGAAAAGAGGAAAGGCAAAGGAAACGGAAAAGAGCAAAAGCAAAAGAGCAAAAGCAAAAAGAAGAAAAGAGGAAAGGCAAAGGAAACGGAAAAGAGCAAAAGCAAAAAGAGCAAAAGCAAAAAGAAGAAAAGAGGAAAGGCAAAGGAAACGGAAAAGAGCAAAAGCAAAAGAGCAAAAGCAAAAAGAAGAAAAGAGGAAAGGCAAAGGAAACGGAAAAGAGCAAAAGCAAAAGAGCAAAAGCAAAAAGAAGAAAAGAGGAAAGGCAAAGGAAACGGAAAAGAGCAAAAGCAAAAAGAGCAAAAGCAAAAAGAAGAAAAGAGGAAAGGCAAAGGAAACGGAAAAGAGCAAAAGCAAAAAGAGCAAAAGCAAAAAGAAGAAAAGAGGAAAGGCAAAGGAAACGGAAAAGAGCAAAAGCAAAAAGAGCAAAAGCAAAAAGAAGAAAAGAGGAAAGGCAAAGGAAACGGAAAAGAGCAAAAGCAAAAAGAGCAAAAGCAAAAAGAAGAAAAGAGGAAAGGCAAAGGAAACGGAAAAGAGCAAAAGCAAAAAGAGCAAAAGCAAAAAGAAGAAAAGAGGAAAGGCAAAGGAAACGGAAAAGAGCAAAAGCAAAAAGAGCAAAAGCAAAAAGAAGAAAAGAGGAAAGGCAAAGGAAACGGAAAAGAGCAAAAGCAAAAGAGCAAAAGCAAAAAGAAGAAAAGAGGAAAGGCAAAGGAAACGGAAAAGAGCAAAAGCAAAAAGAGCAAAAGCAAAAAGAAGAAAAGAGGAAAGGCAAAGGAAACGGAAAAGAGCAAAAGCAAAAGAGCAAAAGCAAAAAGAAGAAAAGAGGAAAGGCAAAGGAAACGGAAAAGAGCAAAAGCAAAAGAGCAAAAGCAAAAAGAAGAAAAGAGGAAAGGCAAAGGAAACGGAAAAGAGCAAAAGCAAAAGAGCAAAAGCAAAAAGAAGAAAAGAGGAAAGGCAAAGGAAACGGAAAAGAGCAAAAGCAAAAAGAGCAAAAGCAAAAAGAAGAAAAGAGGAAAGGCAAAGGAAACGGAAAAGAGCAAAAGCAAAAAGAGCAAAAGCAAAAAGAAGAAAAGAGGAAAGGCAAAGGAAACGGAAAAGAGCAAAAGCAAAAAGAGCAAAAGCAAAAAGAAGAAAAGAGGAAAGGCAAAGGAAACGGAAAAGAGCAAAAGCAAAAAGAGCAAAAGCAAAAAGAAGAAAAGAGGAAAGGCAAAGGAAACGGAAAAGAGCAAAAGCAAAAAGAGCAAAAGCAAAAAGAAGAAAAGAGGAAAGGCAAAGGAAACGGAAAAGAGCAAAAGCAAAAGAGCAAAAGCAAAAAGAAGAAAAGAGGAAAGGCAAAGGAAACGGAAAAGAGCAAAAGCAAAAAGAGCAAAAGCAAAAAGAAGAAAAGAGGAAAGGCAAAGGAAACGGAAAAGAGCAAAAGCAAAAGAGCAAAAGCAAAAAGAAGAAAAGAGGAAAGGCAAAGGAAACGGAAAAGAGCAAAAGCAAAAAGAGCAAAAGCAAAAAGAAGAAAAGAGGAAAGGCAAAGGAAACGGAAAAGAGCAAAAGCAAAAAGAGCAAAAGCAAAAAGAAGAAAAGAGGAAAGGCAAAGGAAACGGAAAAGAGCAAAAGCAAAAAGAGCAAAAGCAAAAAGAAGAAAAGAGGAAAGGCAAAGGAAACGGAAAAGAGCAAAAGCAAAAGAGCAAAAGCAAAAAGAAGAAAAGAGGAAAGGCAAAGGAAACGGAAAAGAGCAAAAGCAAAAAGAGCAAAAGCAAAAAGAAGAAAAGAGGAAAGGCAAAGGAAACGGAAAAGAGCAAAAGCAAAAAGAGCAAAAGCAAAAAGAAGAAAAGAGGAAAGGCAAAGGAAACGGAAAAGAGCAAAAGCAAAAGAGCAAAGCAAAAAGAAGAAAAGAGGAAAGGCAAAGGAAACGGAAAAGAGCAAAAGCAAAAAGAGCAAAAGCAAAAAGAAGAAAAGAGGAAAGGCAAAGGAAACGGAAAAGAGCAAAAGCAAAAAGAGCAAAAGCAAAAAGAAGAAAAGAGGAAAGGCAAAGGAAACGGAAAAGAGCAAAAGCAAAAGAGCAAAAGCAAAAAGAAGAAAAGAGGAAAGGCAAAGGAAACGGAAAAGAGCAAAAGCAAAAAGAGCAAAAGCAAAAAGAAGAAAAGAGGAAAGGCAAAGGAAACGGAAAAGAGCAAAAGCAAAAAGAGCAAAAGCAAAAAGAAGAAAAGAGGAAAGGCAAAGGAAACGGAAAAGAGCAAAAGCAAAAGAGCAAAAGCAAAAAGAAGAAAAGAGGAAAGGCAAAGGAAACGGAAAAGAGCAAAAGCAAAAAGAGCAAAAGCAAAAAGAAGAAAAGAGGAAAGGCAAAGGAAACGGAAAAGAGCAAAAGCAAAAAGAGCAAAAGCAAAAAGAAGAAAAGAGGAAAGGCAAAGGAAACGGAAAAGAGCAAAAGCAAAAGAGCAAAAGCAAAAAGAAGAAAAGAGGAAAGGCAAAGGAAACGGAAAAGAGCAAAAGCAAAAGAGCAAAAGCAAAAAGAAGAAAAGAGGAAAGGCAAAGGAAACGGAAAAGAGCAAAAGCAAAAAGAGCAAAAGCAAAAAGAAGAAAAGAGGAAAGGCAAAGGAAACGGAAAAGAGCAAAAGCAAAAAGAGCAAAAGCAAAAAGAAGAAAAGAGGAAAGGCAAAGGAAACGGAAAAGAGCAAAAGCAAAAATAGCAAAAGCAAAAAGAAGAAAAGAGGAAAGGCAAAGGAAACGGAAAAGAGCAAAAGCAAAAGAGCAAAAGCAAAAAGAAGAAAAGAGGAAAGGCAAAGGAAACGGAAAAGAGCAAAAGCAAAAAGAGCAAAAGCAAAAAGAAGAAAAGAGGAAAGGCAAAGGAAACGGAAAAGAGCAAAAGCAAAAAGAGCAAAAGCAAAAAGAAGAAAAGAGGAAAGGCAAAGGAAACGGAAAAGAGCAAAAGCAAAAGAGCAAAAGCAAAAAGAAGAAAAGAGGAAAGGCAAAGGAAACGGAAAAGAGCAAAAGCAAAAAGAGCAAAAGCAAAAAGAAGAAAAGAGGAAAGGCAAAGGAAACGGAAAAGAGCAAAAGCAAAAGAGCAAAAGCAAAAAGAAGAAAAGAGGAAAGGCAAAGGAAACGGAAAAGAGCAAAAGCAAAAGAGCAAAAGCAAAAAGAAGAAAAGAGGAAAGGCAAAGGAAACGGAAAAGAGCAAAAGCAAAAAGAGCAAAAGCAAAAAGAAGAAAAGAGGAAAGGCAAAGGAAACGGAAAAGAGCAAAAGCAAAAGAGCAAAAGCAAAAAGAAGAAAAGAGGAAAGGCAAAGGAAACGGAAAAGAGCAAAAGCAAAAGAGCAAAGCAAAAAGAAGAAAAGAGGAAAGGCAAAGGAAACGGAAAAGAGCCAAAGCAAAAGAGCAACAGCAAAAAGAAGAAAAGAGGAAAGGCAAAGGAAACGGAAAAGAGCCAAAGCAAAAAGAGCAACAGCAAAAAGAAGAAAAGAGGAAAGGCAAAGGAAACGGAAAAGAGCCAAAGCAAAAAGAGCAACAGCAAAAAGAAGAAAAGAGGAAAGGCAAAGGAAACGGAAAAGAGCAAAAGCAAAAAGAGCAAAAGCAAAAAGAAGAAAAGAGGAAAGGCAAAGGAAACGGAAAAGAGCAAAAGCAAAAAGAGCAACAGCAAAAAGAAGAAAAGAGGAAAGGCAAAGGAAACGGAAAAGAGCAAAAGCAAAAAGAGCAACAGCAAAAAGAAGAAAAGAGGAAAGGCAAAGGAAACGGAAAAGAGCAAAAGCAAAAAGAGCAAAAGCAAAAAGAAGAAAAGAGGAAAGGCAAAGGAAACGGAAAAGAGCAACAGCAAAAAGAGCAACAGCAAAAAGAAGAAAAGAGGAAAGGCAAAGGAAACGGAAAAGAGCAAAAGCAAAAGAGCAACAGCAAAAAGAAGAAAAGAGGAAAGGCAAAGGAAACGGAAAAGAGCAAAAGCAAAAGAGCAACAGCAAAAAGAAGAAAAGAGGAAAGGCAAAGGAAACGGAAAAGAGCAAAAGCAAAAAGAGCAACAGCAAAAAGAAGAAAAGAGGAAAGGCAAAGGAAACGGAAAAGAGCAAAAGCAAAAGAGCAAAGCAAAAAGAAGAAAAGAGGAAAGGCAAAGGAAACGGAAAAGAGCAAAAGCAAAAAGAAGAAAAGAGGAAAGGCAAAGGAAACGGAAAAGAGCAAAAGCAAAAGAGCAAACAGCAAAAAGAAGAAAAGAGGAAAGGCAAAGGAAACGGAAAAGAGCAAAAGCAAAAGAGCAACAGCAAAAAGAAGAAAAGAGGAAAGGCAAAGGAAACGGAAAAGAGCAAAGCAAAAGAGCAAAGCAAAAAGAAGAAAAGAGGAAAGGCAAAGGAAACGGAAAAGAGCAAAAGCAAAAGAGCAAAAGCAAAAAGAAGAAAAGAGGAAAGGCAAAGGAAACGGAAAAGAGCAAAAGCAAAAAGAGCAACAGCAAAAAGAAGAAAAGAGGAAAGGCAAAGGAAACGGAAAAGAGCAAAGCAAAGAGCAAAGCAAAAGAAGAAAAGAGGAAAGGCAAAGGAAACGGAAAAGAGCAAAGCAAAAGAGCAAAGCAAAAAGAAGAAAAGAGGAAAGGCAAAGGAAACGGAAAAGAGCAAAAGCAAAAAGAGCAAAAGCAAAAAGAAGAAAAGAGGAAAGGCAAAGGAAACGGAAAAGAGCAAAAGCAAAAGAGCAACAGCAAAAAGAAGAAAAGAGGAAAGGCAAAGGAAACGGAAAAGAGCAAAAGCAAAAGAGCAACAGCAAAAAGAAGAAAAGAGGAAAGGCAAAGGAAACGGA